>NC_141875.1:273629782-273781297 GCF_056163025.1 Triticum urartu
TTCAACTCCTCCCTATAAATCATGCCCCATGCCTTATAACTCTCTGCCAAGTTTCATCCTTTTGGGAGCTGTTTTTGTTAGGTTTAAAATGCCTCAAGTTTGAATTATATTCAAACTTATTTTATTTTTATCCCTCTAAACATATCCAAGGCAATTTATTTAAATGCTGCATATGTCCAGGAGCATGAGGATATTTTTAACCCTCCCAAATTCTCTTCCTAGATCCCCATCCTTTTCCTTCTTTGAATCTGTTTATTAATAAAAGCAGAGATTAGAAAGAAAGCAAACAAAGGAGGGGCTCCCTTAGTCGAGCCCCACCTAGGCCTTTTCCCTCCAGCTAGCCAGCCCACTTACCTATTTCAGCCTAGTCAACCCACCAGCAACGTGAGAGTTGTCCACCTCCTATATGGCGCACATCCAGGGCGCCACGGTCAACAAGCTCGGTGATTTGACGGTCGTCCGAAGCCCCTAGCACCTATATATCATGTCCTAGACCTAACCCTATCCACCCTCGACCGACCCCCCTCCTCTCCTGCCCTCGTCACGCCCACCATGACCCGAGCAAGCAAGAGCTCGAGCTCAGGGTAGCTCTTAGCCTCACCTCCGACCCCCTCGGCAGCCGTGGAGAGGAACACCAAGTACCTCTTCGTCCCCTGCCCCCACGGCCGCACCGCCACTGCCTGTGGATCGACCACCCCGACCTCCTCTTCTTCCTTTGCAGCATCTACCTCGCGGACCCGAAGCCCCACTAGGTTCAGAGCTCCCTCGTGTCGCCTCCAGCTCGTCTCTGTCGACCTCGTCCTGTCCTAGGGTGAGCTGGGTAACACAACTCCCTCTCCCATCCATCCCATGGCATGTAGAAACCTGTAGTACTCGCCCGACCCATGTCTTTGCTGCGCCCGCAATGCTCCGGCGAAGTCTGAAGACTTATGTCGTGCGTGTACCTGCTGTAGCATGTCCGACCCTCCGCCGCTCGGGATCTCCCCACTGCGCTTGCCTGCACGCGCACCTGCATCTCTCCCGCATCTCACCCCTTGCCGCCAAGCCTGCTGGTGCCACCTATGTTGCCTTGCCATCGCTCGCCGAGCCGTGCCGCGCCCGAGTCAAGGGCGAGCTCAAGCTCGAGCTGCTACACATACGCACCCCGTAGCTACACCATCACATGTTTCCGCACCCCCGCCAAGTTACCACAGCCTCTGTCGTCGCCGTTACTCCTCGCCGGCGGCGTCGTTTTCTTCTCTGTGTGCATACAATAAACTGGCCTAGTCCTTGGGCTAGTTCACATGGGGCAGTCCGGCAGTGTATGCTTCCCGTCAAGAACGTGAGGCCAACGCATTGGTCACACCGCGCATACTCTTTCAGGAGGTTCAGGGTTCATCCCCCAGGCTCCCCATCTCTTCTGTTTTATCTTTTTTTGTTTGTGTCGTTTTGGTCTAGTTTAGGTTGAGCCTTTAGGTTATCTCGAACCAAGCCCCAACTTCAACACAACCAGCCATCTAGCTCATTGGTGAGCACGCATGCACACATCTAGGAGGTCTTGGGTTCAAACCCAACACCCACCTTTTTTCTTTTTGGTTTCTTCTTTTAATCCCCACACAGGCACACATCCCCCTCTCCTTCCTTTTCCTTTTTTTGTAATCCCAGCAAAATTCGATTTCTGGAATATGCTAGCTTTCCAAATCAGGCAAGTCCATTTCTAGACATTTCCCTTTGAGGAAAATGCCATTTCTGTCTATAGCCATTTTAGGGAGGGTTTCACTTAATGCATTTGTGGTGATTTTTCTGTGGTGAACTAGACACATTATATATGTTTTTGGGCTAGAAAAATCCAATGAATCCATTGGTGGCATCCATTTCATCATATGAGCAAGTTTGCACCCATGCCATTTTACATCATGTTGCTGTTTTTTCATTTTGGTGTGATTAAATTCAAATATGCTATGTGGTAGTTTGGTACATGTACATCTTCATTTTCATGTCTACTTCATGCTAGAATTCATTTCATGCCATATGGTGCACTGTGATGAGTGCCACAAGCTTGTAAACATGCTAAGATGAATTCAAACCCAACGCCCACCTTTTTTCTTTTTGGTTTCTTCTTTTAATCCCCACACAGGCACACATCCCCCTCTCCTTCCTTTTCCTTTTTTTGTAATCCCAGCAAAATTCGATTTCTGGAATATGCTAGCTTTCCAAATCAGGCAAGTCCATTTCTAGACATTTCCCTTTGAGGAAAATGCCATTTCTGTCTATAGCCATTTTAGGGAGGGTTTCACTTAATGCATTTGTGGTGATTTTTCTGTGGTGAACTAGACACATTATATATGTTTTTGGGCTAGAAAAATCCAATGAATCCATTGGTGGCATCCATTTCATCATATGAGCAAGTTTGCACCCATGCCATTTTACATCATGTTGCTGTTTTTTCATTTTGGTGTGATTAAATTCAAATATGCTATGTGGTAGTTTGGTACATGTACATCTTCATTTTCATGTCTACATGCTAGAATTCATTTCATGCCATATGGTGCACTGTGATGAGTGCCACAAGCTTGTAAACATGCTAAGATGAATCTGTTTTTGGCATGCAATGAAATTCTACCAAGTATGAAATCTGTTCATATCAATTGCCATGTTTGCATTGATGCTATCATCTTTTCTGTATATCTTCAGAGCAAATTCAATAAAGGAGTTTTGTTAAGAGCATTTAGTTCTAACATGCCATGATCTTGTTTGCGATGTTGGGTTCCTGTAACATGTAGTTTACTAGCTCTAAATATTGCAACCTGATGCTGTTTTTGCCATGTTCAGTGAATTTCTTCTTAGTCTGTTAAACTGATATCATTTGCATTCTTGCCATGCTGTTTTAGACATGTTCTAGTGAGTTCTAGCAGTATCTCGGTGTTCATGAATTGTAGAGCTTCACATGTACTTCACTTCCATGTATTTTGTTTTCATGTTTGGGTGTTGTAGCATATTTCAACTTTGCATCTAAATTGCCATGCTATTGTTTTCGACATATTGCATTGCATCTTGTTTGGCTTGTCATTTCCAAACCGAGCATCCTTTCCGGTGATCTTCATATCGATTTCAACCGAAATATCTCAATCTATCCAGTGGCATGCTTGGTTTACCAAGTTGGTGCCACATTCATCCTTCCCCTTCCGGAGTACCCATATGCATTGCACATCATAACTTGCATTCCATGCCATGTCTTGCATCATGTTGCTTGCGCATTGCATCGTGATTGATTGTTGTTCTGTTGCTTGTGTTCTTGCCTTGGGTAGAGTTGGGAGACGAGTTCGTGTTCGAGGACCCTGTCTAGTACGTTCAAGAGGAGCAAGGATTTGATACCTCTGAAAACACTGTAGGCAAGATGATCATTACCCCCGATATCACTTCTATCTTTGCTTGCTAGTTGTTTATTCTATCGCTGTGTCACGCTACCTACCACTTGTTTATCAATCCTCCCTTATTGCCATGTCAAACCCTAACCCACCTTCCCGGCAAATAGTTGTTTGGCTATGTTACCGCTTTTGCTCAGCCCCTCTTATAGCATTGCTAGTTGCAGGTGCTGTGCAGGTTGTTCCATGTTGGAACATGGATATGTTGGGATATCACAGTATCTCTTATTTAATTAACGCATCTATATACTCGATAAAGGGTGGAAGGCTTGGCCTTTTGCTCGGTGTTTTGTTCCACTCTTGCCACCTTAGTTTCCGTCATACCGGTGTTATGTTCCTTGAATTTTGCATCCCTAACACAGTGAGGGTTTATGGGCCCCTCTTTAGCGTTCGCTTTGAATAAAACTCTTTTAGCAAGGCCCAACATTAGTTTTACCATTTGCCTAATAACAACTAAAATATGCATTGGGAGTAATTAAGCTAAGAATTCCTAATCAACAACCCGGGCCAATGCTCCTCATGAGTGTTGGTCCAAACTAGAGCACCTTGAAGCGCCCCCTTGGCACCTTGGGTCTCAGTGCCCTTAAGCTTCGCTGATTCGGTTGTGGCTTGAGACGAGATATGCGTGGCTACTATCAGGGTGTCGGCACGTCGGGAGGTCTTGCTGGTTTTGTTTTACCATTGTCGAAAATGTCTTGTGCACCGGGATTTCGAGTCTGATCGGAGGGTCCCGAGATGGAGGATTGTCTCCGCGGATCATGAGTTTGTCATGGGATAAGTTGGGACACCCCTGAAGGGTTTAATCTTTCGAGAGCCGTGCCCGCGGTTATGTGGCAGATGGGAGTTTTAATATCCGGTTGTAGTGAACTTGAAACTTAACTCTTTGAAATACACCAACCGCGTGTGTAACCGTGATGGTCTCTTTTCGATGAGGTCCAGGAAGAGAACACGGTGGGGTTATGATTGAACGTAAGTAGTTCAGGATCACTTCTTGATCATTACTAGATTACGACTGTTGCTTGTTGCAACTCCACCTTATATCCATACCTTACCTTTAAGCTTTGATAGTCTTGACACCGTGGGTAATAGAATTGTTGTGTCTTCGTGGCTCACAGTATACTACAAACACGGTTGCAGGTGCCGAGGAGACTGATGTAGGTGATGCCACCGAGCTCAAGTTGGAGTTCGACAAAGACCTTGGCCATTACTATGTGTCCTTTCCGAATGATCAGTAGTGGTGCCCAGTAGGGTCGATTGGGACTTAGCTTGGGTGGTTGTATTTTATTCGTTTGATTTCTTCCGTAGCCGGACTTTGTGCTCATCTTGAAGTATAACTTGATGTTATTGTGTGACATTGTGGCGATTGTAAGCCAAAGCTCATATTCTATCTATTCAGTGCATGAGATGAGCAAAGATACAACCACTCTTGCGACCATACCAATATGCGCTTATGCCCCAAGTCGTACCTCGATACGTATGGAGTATAGTCGAATATTGGGCATTAGACTCATCCATACACCCCTCCTCCTCCATTCTCTGCTTTCTTCTGGGTATGCCGAGAGGGAGAGCCCGGGGCCAGGCCCTAGCTTGGGGTCGGCGATGTCGAATGCTTGTGCTGGTTCTTGGGGAGTGATAGAAGGGTATGGTCACGCCTTCGCTGGGGCAGGATTCATCTCTTATCTTCATGCGAGCCCCAGGAGGGCGCGCGGGCGGTGCAACGGTAGCATCGAAGGTAGCGACTCCGGTGTGCTCGTCGCTGGGCCGTCGGTGGCTTCAATTTTAGTGAGGGGCAACACAAATGACACCACGCCGAGGCCAGTAATGGACACAGGGCATGGTAGTCGATTGTGGCCTATTCTCTCTCATCCTGCTTCGTCGGAGGGAGGTCGAAGGAAGTGGTTTGCCATTGGTGAAGGTGGACCCTACCTCCTAGGGTGCTGCCCGTCCGGCGTACAGGAGAGCTCCCTTTCCTCACGCATGCTTCCTTAACGGGTGGTGGCTCCTTATCTCTGGGTCATCGAAGACGACCATGCTCTCTGTGGAGCTACCTCCGCATGGCGCCCGCTATGGCCGGTGTGGTGGGAGCTTAGAGCGACAGCGGTACGGAAGGTGGCGGCAACCCACGACGCGTCAAGAACGGGGGCGACCGCTCCGACGAGTCGTGTTTCTCGGTGGCACCTTCGTCTCCGTCCAGGCTTTCGGTAGCGTCACCATCCGCACCTGCCCTCCGGTTTCTTCCTCCTAGTCTGGGAACGGAGCCATCCTGATCCCGGGGAGGTGCCGAATCCCAACCAGGTCTTCCCTCTGCCTTCTTCGTCTCTCCCTGTAGTTTCAAAGAAGGAGAGGAAAAAGTGAAGGCATCATGGGCATTTTATCTTCTTTTTAGTCTAAAATATGTAGGCACTTTGCCAAATTTTAGTTCAAATTATGTAATCCCTTTAATCCATGTTTGTGTCCTATAAGGTATGTACTTGTTTGATCAACATATTAATGAAAAATATGAACCTTGCCGGGGACTCGTGCATGTAATATGTCCATGCAGAGGTGGGATGCCTCTATACTTTTAAGTAAACAAGTTTCCCCCAGCAGGCTACCCTGCTAGTACCCTCAGTTTGTTGCCGTGGAGTTTGGCCTACTGGGCACAAATCGTAAAGAGGGACCAGCCCCCCGCCAGTACTTTTTCGCCAAAGGTAACTGCGACCATCCTGACCGAAGCAACGTTCGAGTCTAGGGATGGGAGCACCAAAGTTTCAAAGGAAGTGAGGTTTTCTTATGCACAAGTCCCTACTTATAGAACACGTATGGACAAGAGAAGGAACTTTTCTGTTTGGCTTCCGGGGATCGCAATGTAGGCTCATCTTCTCATCTCCTCTTTGGGACCAAGTCCATAGTAGGAGCCTGTAGTTTATGCAGATGAAAATGATGCTAGATGCGATCTTATCTACATGAACATGCGATGCTCATGATATGCTTATGCATGCATGCAAATTGTCGGGGGCCCCCAGTACTTCATTTATTTCCTGTTGCTTAGGGTCTGCGCCTGGCTTTGTACAAGGGATTACATGCAACTAAGGCAAATCCTGTACAAAAGGGTAGCTGCCGAGCAGGGCCCGATAGCTGCGCCTTAAGGGTAGAACTTGCGGAGACGCTCAATATTCCATGAGTTTTGCAATAGAATGCCATTTCCGGTCTCCAGACGGACTGCACCAGGTCTCGTGACTCGTACTACCCGGTAAGGGTCATCTCACTACGGTGTCAACTTGTTTGCACCCTTGGCGGACTGAACACGCCTAAGGACAAGGTCGCCTTCCTCAAAACACCGTGCGTGAAACCTACGGCTGTGATAGTGATGCAGGGCTTGCTGGTAGCTTGAAGCACGCATAGCAGCCTGGAGATGGTTCTCCTTGAGAAGCACAACATCGTCACGCTGGTGCTATTCCTGTGCTACTTCATCCTTGGCTGACACTCGAGGTGACTGTAACAACGTGTCGAGGCACGACATAGAGGCATAACCACATGTTGGTTTTGTCGCAAGAAGGGTCATCTTCACACAATCCCATGTAATGAACAAGAAAGGGATAAATTGAGTTGACTTAGAATCACCACGTCACACAATGATTAAATAATTCATACATCATTCAGAGTACACACATAGTCCGACTACGGACAAACCCCAATGAAAATAAGATAACCCCAAATGCTAGTATAACGCCCACGATGCGGCTATATCTCCCACGTGTCGAAGCAAGACTTAGAGGCATAACCGCATTGTAAGCAATGTCGCAAGTGGGGTAATCTTCACACAACCCATGTAATGAATAAGGAAAAGAGGTACATAGTTGGCTTACACTCGCCATGTCACACAATAGCATAATAACATTACATTCAACCAGATACAATCAAGGTCCGACTACAGTACCAAAATAAAGACAACCCCAAATGCAACAATGTCCCCGATCGCCCCAACTGGGCTCCAGTACTGATCGTCTGGAAAGGAAATGTAGTATCGTCCTGAGTCCTCATCGAACTCCCACTTGAGGTCAGTCAAATATCCTGGAATGGCATCATCGGTCCCTGCATCTGGTTTTGCAAGGAATCTATGAGTCACGGGAACTCAACAATCTCACACCCTCGCGATCAAGACTATTTAAGCTTATAGGTAGGGAAAAGGTATGAGGTGGAGCTGCAGCAAGCACTAGCATATATGGTGGCTAACATACGCAAAAGAGAGCGAGAAGAGAAGGCAAAGGCACGATGGAGCAACTATGATCAAGTAGTGATCCTAGAACAACCTATGCTCAAGCATAACACGAGACCGTGTTCTCTTTCCGGACTCCGCCGAAAAGAGACCATCACGGCCACACACTCTATTGATACATTTTAATTAAGTTAAGTTTCAGGTTTTCTACAACCGGACATTAACAAATTCCCATCTTCCCATAACTGCGGGCACGGCTTTTGAAAGTTCAAATCCCTGCAGGGGTGTCCCAACTTAGCCCATCACAAGCTCTCACGGCCAATGAAGGATATTCCTTCTCCCAGGATGGCCCGATCAGACTCGGAATCCCGGTTACAAGATATCTCGACAATGGTAAAACTAAACTAGCGAAGCCACCCGAATGTGCCGACAAATCCTGATAGGAGCTACACATATCTCGTTCTCAGGGCACACCAGATTGTCCAAGGTTCCGGTAGGCCAACCAAGAGTTGCCCCTGGTGGCCACCGGCAGCTGACAGGTTGGACCAACACTCAAAGGAGCACTGGCCCGGGGGGGTTAAAACAAAGATGACCCTTGGGTTGGCTGACCCAAGGGAAAAAAGGCTAGGTGGCAAATGGTAAAACCAATGTTGGTCCTTGCTAGAGGAGTTTTATTCAAGGCGAACTGTCAAGGGGTTCCCATTATAACCCAACCGCGTAAGGAACGCAAAATCAAGGAACATAACACCGGTATGACAAAAACTAGGGCTGCAAGAGTGGAACAAAACACCAGGCATAAGGCCGAGCCTTCCACCCTTTACCAAGTGTATAGATGCATTAATTAGAATAAGAGATATTGTGATATCCCAACAAATATCCACGTTCCAACATGGAACAAACTCCAATCTTCACCTACAACTAGCAACGCTATAAGAGCGGTTGAGCAAAGCGGTAACATAGCCAAACAGTAGTTTGCTAGGACAAGGTGGGTTACAGGCTTGGATTAGCAATATGGGAGGCATGATATAGCAAGTGGTAGGTATCACAGCATAGGCATAGCAAAAAAGCGAGCAGCTAGCAAGCAAAGATAGAAGTGATTTCGAGGGTATGGTCATCTTGCCTGCAAAGTTCTCCGAGAAGACGAAAGCTTGATCCTCGAAAGCATACTCAACGGGTACCTCGAACACAAACTCGTCTCCCGGCTCTACCCAAGGCAAGAACACAAGCAAAGGAGACAACAATCAACCACGGTGCAATGCGCAATCAACATGATGCAAAACATGGCATGATATGTGGGATGTGATATGCAATGCATATGCATGCTTCGGACAGGAAAGATTGAAATAGGCCTCAACTTGGAAAACCAAGAGTTCCGCTGGAAAGATGAGTTGATTTCGGTCCAAATCGATATAAAGATCACCAGAATCGGATGCACGGTTTGCAAATGGCAAGCAAAACAATAATGGCACAAGTCTGCGATTAACAGCACGAGGCCATCCAAATGCATCAAGAAAAACAAGCTACTGCACTCTAACATAACAAAAAATCACATGGAAGGGATCCACTCAAAATGCTTGAGAAAAGATGAACACTGAGCTACGGCTAATTCACATAACAACATGTTCAAACAAGCATGGCAAAAGTGCAAAAGATAACAGGTTACAGACTTTGTGAAAATAACAACATGGCAGGAATTTAACATCAGGAAACAATGTTTAGAGCAAGATAAGAACATGCTACCGGAACATATCATGGCAAATCAGGGCATGCCATGAAGCTACTCAAAGCATACAACAAAAGTTCCTTACTGACCATAAGCCAACAGGGATCAGAAAATACAATGGCGACCATGTGAACATAGCAAGTTTCGTTAACAAATTCAGACTTAGCAAAAAACTGGAACATGGCAAAACAGATTCACGTAGGCATGTTTGCGAGCTCGATGCACTCACCACAAGGCATTGCATGACAAAATAAACATACACCCAGCAAGTAGACATGGCATAGAAGCTAAACATGGCAAGAACAACCTCATAGCATGCATGGATAAACTACAACAACCTCGGCAAAATTGCTTAACATGTAAACAATCTACCAAGAACATTTTATAGCAAAAGTAGAGCAAGATTGCGTCATGCTAGGGTGCTCCATAAATGCAAACAAAGACATGAATGGATAGAGCATAACAATATCTCCAAAACATCCTTACTGAACATGCTCAAAAGAGACATGGATCACTCTGTAGCAGCAAGAATACATGGCATAAAAATAACAGCAGACAAAGACTTAGAAGAAATTCTAAGTCCCTGAAATCAGCAACATTACGAGAGCTACTTTGCATGCTTGTGCTAGTCACCACATTCATCACAAAAATACATGACATACACCCCTGTAAAGATGGCATGGCATATAACAAAACACATGTAGGGCTCAAGTTCATAGGAGGCACACACTAATCATGGCAAAAATGACAAATGTTCAATTACTGATAAGAATATGAAACTAACATCACATAGCACTCTTGCAACAGCATTTAGGGCATCACGATGAGCTCAAATGAACATGGTGCAATGGAATGAAATGAAGTGCTCGTCGAGACGAACAATTTGATATGCTACACGCCCAAAACGGAGCCACAGGTGCAAAGATATGACATGATGAAAATGCCTAAAAATACTGGGGACTTGGGGGAAAACAACCACGCAGAAACTGGACGGAGGGGTACAAGGATGAGGAGATCCGGACTCGGCGTGGGTGTTTGGATCGCTGGCCCGGTGGATCTGGTCCACCCGGACCAGATCTGGCTGGCGTTAACTCCGGCGAAGGCGGGCGGCTCCGGCGAGGCGCGGACTCCGGCGAGGGATGGCGAGGTCCACGGTGGCTGGAGCGTTTGGCGGCGGGGATCGATGCAGGGAGCTGCTGGTCACCGGCGAAGGTGCTCTGCGGCGGCGCGCGCGTGGAAGCTGAGGTCGGCGACGCGGCGAGGTGCAACGGCGGACGGCGAGGGTGGAGAAGTGCGGCGGCTAGCCGGGCGAAGGGCGGCGGGGGGAGGCTCGGGCGCTCGGGCCCGGAGCTGCTCGGGCGGGCCGGAGATGGGCCGGCGGGCCAGGCGCGGTGGAGGGACGGCGCAGGGATGAGGTGGCAAGCTGGGATTGGAAGAGGACGACGGCACTGCTGATGTGTCGCGACGGGATTTGCGGGGGCGACGGGGCTGGAGGCGGACATGTCTGGGCGCGGCGCGGACGCGTCTGGTGGCGCGGGGAAGGAGGAAGTTAGGGTTTCATTCGCGAAATTTTGGAGGGGATCACATATTTATATGTAGAGGGAGCTAGGAGAGTCCAAATGAGGTGTGGTTTTCGGCCACGCGATCGTGATCGAATGGCTGAGATGATGGAGGGGGTTTAGGTGGGTATTGGGCCACTTTCGAGAGGTGTTGGGCTGCAACACACACGAGGCCTTTACGGTCCCTCGGTTAACCGTTGGAGTATCAAACGAAGTCCAAATGGTATGAAACTTGACAGGCGGTCCACCGGTAGTAAACCAAGGCCGCTTGGCAAGTCTTGGTCCAATCCGAGAAAGTTTAACACCCGCACACGAAAAGAGGCAAAAGGGAACACCGGAGGACATAGGAGCGCCGGAATGCAAAACGGACAGCGGGGAAAATGCTCGGATGCATGAGACGAACATGTATGCAAATGCGATGCACATGATGACATGATAAGAAATGCATGACAACCAAGCAAATGACAAGGCAACAACAGCGAATAACTGGAAGACACCTGGCACAACGGTCTCGGGGCGTTACAACAGTCCACCACTACGAGAGGATCTCGTCCCGGGATCTAGAACGGCACCGGAGGGAAAAGGAAGAGGAAGATAAGAGGTAAAACTAAGTTGCTTCTTTGACAAACGAGTGAAACCAAAGAACCTCGCGAGGTTCAGCAAATTGAAAGAAAGAAAGCAACGGTGATGAACGAAGTTGAAAGCACTCCGATAAGAAAGAGGAGAAAGAAAGAACCGATTTGGGTAGCACTCCGGTTGAAAAGAGATGCAAGACTTGATAGGATGAAAAAGAACTAGAGCAGAGGGCACAACACTCCGGTTAAAAGGACAAGCACGAAAAGAACACGATCCTCACCATTTGGGATGATGATTTGAAAAGAGCAACATTACAATGCCTCCGGGAGAAATAAAAGAATGGAATGAATGAACGGAGGGAAACATGATATCGAGGAGAACGGAGTTGTTGGATATCAACAACGAAAAGAGTAAGCTTGTTGTGGGATTATGGAAAACATCTCAAAATCAAGAGGTGAAATTCTGCCACTAACGGAAAACAATAGATTGGATTGATATGAACAAGGAGATGAGAAGCTTATCCCACCAGAAGGATAAATGAAGAACTTGGGTCATTTATAAGAACCATAATTAACAACAATCCTTAGGGAAGGCTTTAGGTGAAACATGACACAAGATAACTCCAATGACGAGATTGATGGGTTTAAAATATCTCATACTTGATAACTTGTGAATCATGAAACACGAAGGAAAATTATCAACAATGACATGACACCATCTCCATTTATACGGTATAAAGAATTGCACTTCGGAATGTGAGATGAAGAATGCTTGAGCTCCTTAAAAGAATCTCGATGAAAACTTCGAGAAGGAATTAAATCCTTGGTGAACCCTCATGTAGAGCCTCCATGAAGAACTCCGGTAAACAAAAGGATAACAAAAAGAAAGAGAAGTTGAAAACACAAGGTGAAACCTTGTATTGAGTTAGATGGAGCTTCACGGCTATATAAAGTGGAAACTGGGAATACGGGGAGAAAAGATAAAGCATCTCGAACCGAGAATGTGATATGATGAACCACTCCGGATAGCAGGAATTGAATTTACTCGATGAAACAAGAATAAGGATTACATTATGCTTATCCTTCACCAATTAAATTGATGATAAGCAACGGATTTGGCATACTACTCATTCTCGTGGAAAGGATTAAGAGAGATATAGCGCAAACTTGGGAAAAGACTTCAACGATCCACCGGTAGAATTTGGAAGGCATGAATGAATTGATAAGATAAAGAAGGAAGATAAATCTTGAACGAACCACTGTAAGAATTGTAAATGAACGAAGTAAAGGGATGAATCACCGGTAAGAATTAGAGAATGAATGAAGATTCTTGAGAGAATTTTAGATGCAAGTGAACGAAGAGATCCCGAGCTGATTAGAGAATTCTTGAATGATACACTGGTAAGATTTGGAGAATGATAGCTAAAGTTTGAGAATGAATAAGTCTTCTGAAATGATGGGCTTTGGGGAATCAAACTGAAAAAACCTTGAATTGCTCCGGATAGGTGAAAAGAATTGTCACAATCGAAAACAATTATGAGAGGATGACAACAAGCTAGAATCACGAATCTTTGAGAGAGCGGATAAGGTTGAGAGAAAAATCTTCTTCGGTCTTCAAATGTGAGAATGATGACGACAAACATCACCATGGATTGTTGAGATACTCCGGGATGAATATTAGTAAGGTTGAACTGACGATGAAAAGAAATTGCAAGCTCTTGGAGAAATACATATGACTGATGACAAATTCATTCTTACGTCAAACTTTGAAAAGAATTTAGGATAGCTCCGGGAAAATAAGAAGAGTCAGGTAAGATCCTGGGAAAAGACCTGTGGGTTAGGTCCCACTAGAAAGAAACACCGTTGAAGTGATTTAAAAGAGAGATTGCCCCGGTAGAATAAAATAGGTTGAATGAGATAACAACCTCAAGATATCTTGAACAGATTAGGAACGAAAACACGAATCTCCTGAGATATCTTCAGCACTCCGGAACACCGAAAACTTGTCTTGAATCCACCTCAAGATATTCGTTCTTTTTCTTCTCCGGTGGATTCCAGACAAGTTTTCAGTGTTGAACATTTTCTCTTCCTCGCTTAAAGCGCAGGGATGAGGTGGCAAGCTGGGATTGGACGAGGACGGCGGCGCTGCTGACGTGTCGCGACGGGATTCACCGGGGCGACGTGGCTGGAGGCGTACATGTCCGGGCGCGGCGCGGACGCGTCCGGTGGCGTGGGGAAGGAGGAAGTTAGGGTTTCATCCGCGAAATTTTGGAGGGGATCACATATTTATAGGTAGAGGGAGCTAGGAGAGTCCAAATGAGGTGCAGTTTTCGGCCAAGCGATCGTGATCGAACGACCGAGATGATGGAGGGGGTTTTGGTGCGTTTTGGGCCACTTCGGAGAGGTGTTGGGCTGCAACACACACGAGGCCTGTACGGTCCCTCAGTTAACCGTTGGAGTATCAAACGAAGTCCAAATGGTACGAAACTTGACAGGCGGTCCACCGGTAGTAAACCAAGGCCGCTTGGCAAGTCTCGGTCCAATCCGAGAATGTTTAACACCCGCACACGAAAAGAGGCAAAAGGGAACACCGGAGGACATAGGAGCGCCGGAATGCAAAACGGACAACGGGGAAAATGCTCGGATGCATGAGACGAACATGTATGTAAATGCGATGCACATGATGACATGATAAGAAATGCATGACACGCAAGCAAATGACAAGGCAAAAATAGTGAATAACTGGAAGACACCTGGCACAACAGTCTCGGGGCGTTACAGCTAGATCCCCAGTCGTCCCAACTAGGCACCACTACTGATCATCAGGAAATGAAACATAGTAACGACTAAGGTCCTCGTCGAACTCCCACTTGTGTTTGGTAGCATCACCTGCACTGGCATCATTGGCACCTGCAACTGTATTGGTAGTATCTGTGAGTCACGAGGACTCAGAAATCTCAAAACCCATGAGATGAAGACTATTTAAGCTTATGGGTAGGATAAGGTAATGAGGTGGAGTGGCAGCAAGCGCTAAGTTAGAAGTGATCCTGAAGTGATACGAGTACAAGAGTAAGATGAGAAACTATGCAATAGTCGTGAAGCTAGAAGTGATCAA
Organism: Triticum urartu; assembly: GCF_056163025.1. Lineage (NCBI taxonomy): Eukaryota > Viridiplantae > Streptophyta > Magnoliopsida > Poales > Poaceae > Triticum > Triticum urartu. The sequence goes on from NC_141875.1 coordinate 273,644,357, forward strand.
GAAGTGATCCCGAACTACTTATGTTCATACATAACCCAACCGTGTTCACTTCCCGGACTCCGCCAAAATAGACCATCACAGATACACACGCAGTTGATGCATTTTAATTAAGTCAAGTGTCAAGTTCTCTACAACCGGATATTAACAAATTCCCATCCGCCACATAACTATGGGCACGGCTCTTGAAACTTTATACCCTACAGGGGTGCCGCAGCTTAGCCCATCACAAGCTCTCATGATCAACGAAGGATATTCCTTCTCCCGGAAAGACCCGATCAGTCTCGGAATCCCGGTTATAAGACATTTCGACAATGGTAAAACAAGACCAGCAAGACCGCCCGACTGTGCCGACAAATCCCGATAGGAGCTGCACATATCTCGTTCTTAGGGCACACCGGATGAGACATCCTACGACTAAAACCAACCGTCAAGTTTCCCCAAGGTGGCACCATAGTCTACTCGGTTCGGACCAACACTCAGAGGAGCACTGGCCCGGGGGGGTTGAATAAACATGATCCTCGGGTTAATTACTCCATAGGAAAAAAATTAGGTTGTTGTTAGGCAAATGTTAAAACCAAGGTTGGGCCTTGCTAGAGGATTTTTATTCAAAGCGAACTGTCAAGGGGGTCCCATAACCCCAAGCGCATAAGGAACACAATCAAGGAACATAACACCGGTATGACGGAAACCTAAGGCGTTTAGAGTGGAACAAAACACCGAGCAAAAGTCCAAGCCTTCCACCCTCTTCCAAGTATATAGATGCATTAATTAAATAAGAGATATTGTGATATCCCAACATATCCATGTTCCAACATGGAACAACCAGCAAGGCACCTGCAACTAGTAATGCTATAGAGGGGCTGAGCAAAAGCGGTAACTTAGCCAAACAACGGTTTGCTAGGAAGGTGGGTTAGAGGCTTGACCTAGCAATATGGGAGGCATGATAAACAAGTGGTAGCTAGCATGACAAAGCGATAGAACGAACAACTAGCAAGCAAAGATAGAAGTGATATCGAGGGTAATGGTCATCTTGCCTATAAAGTTCTCAGAGTTGTCGAGAGCTTGCTCCTCGTTAACATACTCAACAGGTTCCTCGTTCATGAACTCGTCTCCTGGCTCTACCCAAAGCAAGAACACAAGCAACGGAACAACAATCAATCATGGTGTAATGCACAAGCAACACGATGCAAGACATGGCATGGAATGCAAGGTATGATGTGCAATGCATGTGGGTACTCCAGAAGGGAAAATATGATCAATGCATCAACTTGGCAAACCAAGTATGCCGCTGGAAAGAGTGGGTGATTGTAACGATCAGACCTCGAAGGATTTGAGTCTCTGTACTTACCGTGCTAGTCCCTGGATCGAAATCTCTAGCACACACAGTATAGATGAATACCAGAATAGCAAGTGCATCATTTATTATATCGTATGATCCAGAATATATAAAATAAAACAATCTGCATAGCACTTAGCTAGCTTTAATCAATTAAACAATGGAAAGTAGCAGAAAATAACGATGAGTCCCATCATAGCCCACTAGCGATGCTGAGTATAGATTCGCGACACTAACGGTACCTTACTCTTCGTTTGAATATCCTGCAACATGAGACGTTGCAGCCATATAGGTCAATACTTGGAATGTATTGGCAAGTTACACATGAGTAATAATAAAGCAGACCTACATGTATATGCATTGTACAACAAAGGAAGGCTTGAGGATTTATTTTTGCAGAAAGATGATTTTATCCTAATAACTACCTAATAGTCAAATTTTTATTTAGTTCTTTTATTACTACAATTAAATACACAAGGTTGAGTTGGCAAAATCAACTCCAACCTACCCTTTATTAAGTTGCCCACAAATATTATTAAGTGTCACATCTGTCAAGATCATCCAACAACTGTAATGGCATAGTGGCTCAAATTTACCCATAACCGGGGGCACGGCTAATTATGATTAGTTTTTAATACTCTACAGAGTTTAGTACGCTTTACCCACTGGACCCAACCCGAAGATTGAGACGAAGTCTTTCAGAAGTAGTCCCCTAGTCCCAATAGGAGGCCCATAACAACTATTATATCAACATCTACTGGCACATCCGGGCAAGGGTTCCACAACTGATCAACTAAACCAGAGCCCATTTAGCTAGTGGTCGCACATGGAAGCTACTAGTCACTAAGTCTATCTGATCTTTTTGAGCCTGGGTGGCCGTCCACTTACATTCAGAGGATATAAACCATGATGTTCTTGAAACCACACTAGCAATACCAATTCCGCCCAGAGGTGAATTAAATCCTGAGTTACTACTCAAATTATTATATATATAATCCTCACATAAGCTCAATGAATACACGAACCAATCCCCTTCTACAAAGCATAGCAACTACAACTACCACGATCTGTAGTGACGGGAGATAGCTCAACAATATAGCAAAATAATATAGTAATCCTATACATGCATATATTAATAATGTGATATAACTACATGCATAGAAAACAATAGGTAAAGGATGATCAACATGTAACTTTCATTGGTTCTGGTTCAGAAAGTCACACTCCTGACAATAGTTCGCGTCGCACTCCGGACAATCTACATGTTTCACACAATTCAACAAATCAATCACTGGAACATGAATAGAACCAAAATAAAACCAACAGCAAGAAAACCATTTTTAAAACTCATCAACAGCAGCATAACAACACCTAAATTACAATACGATCACAAGGCAAAAAGAATCACTCGATTCCGATACACGGTTTAAATGATACAGCCTCCGGAAGATTTAATTTGAATTCAAACAAATTCAAATTTGAATAGTGCAAACATGTGCAAGGTCGGTACTGTGATAATGTGCTGATTTTTGTGAGTGCACAGGAAAAAGAATTACCTAAATTGGAGATATAGACTAAAAGATATAGCTAAAAGAAGTTAGAGAACAAATCAGGAAAGAAAACCAAACAACAGAAAACTCCTACACTGTTCATGCGTGTACTGTAGCTGGTTGCCACATGGCAGCGCGCGGTTGGCTCAGGTAGTGTTGTGTGCGCGTGTGCTTACCAAAATAGGGGAAAAACGACAGTGGCTTCGGGCGTCGGAGACGGTGGCTCTTCGACGAGTCTCCGGCGAAGGTGATGTGATGGGCGGAGGCGGCTTCGAGTTGTGGAGGTGGTGGTGGTGCTCAACGACGGCGAGGCGACCTCTGTTGGGGACGGTGGCGACTCGAACGTGGATGCTCCGGTGAAGTTGGAACGGCTTGTTCCTCTCCCTCTATTGCGCCTTCAGCAATAAAAGATGCCAGGCGGCGGCGGCGGCTTCGAGTGGGGAAACCAAAGGAACGAACTACGGCGATGAAATCAACCGGCGAACGATGGCGAACTCCGAGATTGACGGTGAGATCCGTTTTTGACCAACAGCGCGTGCGGCAACGAAGAGGATCGAGACAGGAGCTGCGGAGTCTCACCTAGGGGTTTTTCTCGCGTACGGCAGGTCGGGTGCGCTTGAGGTGGACCAGGGGCGCGGGGTCGAGCGGGCTCGGCCTCGGCGTGCACGCGCGCGGAGGCAGCGTGCTCGGGGTGGGGGAAGCGATGCGGGGCCCGGTAGTCAGTTGCTCTAGGCGGCTAGTGGATCGGGTGCGGGTCGGGCATGGGCGGCACGGCGCGTACCGCTTCGGCAACGGCGGTTGGGCTGCGGCTATGTGCTGCTGCTGTGCTGGCTGGCTGGGCCATGGCGATGGGCCGGTTGGTTGGCTGGCTCTGTTTTTTTAAACAAAAACTACAGGAGTAGAAAAAAATAAATAAAATAAAATACACAATATGAATTCTAAATAAAAATACCTAGACACACAGTCAAAATATCCCTATAGCTATAAACTACAGGAACACTAGTTCCAACAATAATGCAATTTTGGAAAATAGTTTTTATGCAGAAGGCCACACATGACAACAACAAAACTGAATAATAAATATTTTAAAGGCTACAAATTACTAGAACATATCAGATGAACTGGAAACAATACTCTTCACATTATGAACATTTTAAAAACAGGGGAGAAGTCATGTTATCTCCGCTCCAATAAATTGCCCTTAGTTGCATAACGATTCGAATACTGCAGAAAGACAAATAATGCAATAAAAATATGATATGCATATGAATGATATAATAACATCCTAATTTAGGAAAATTGGGATGTTACAAACCTACCCCCCCCCTTAAGATGAATCTCGCCCTCGAGATTCGGTCTGGCTAGCAAATAGGTGTGGGTGATCCTGCCTCAGATCTTCCTCTCGTTCCCAGGTAGCTTCTTCCTCTGTGTGATGATCCCACTGAACCTTGCATAACTTAATTTTCTTGATGCGAGTAACTCTCTCTGTTGTCTCCAAAATCTTAACAGGTTTCTCCTCATATGTCAAATCACTCTCCAATTGAATTACCGCAAGTGGCATTGTTTCCCTCAATGGAACATCCATCATCTCTGCATGTCACTTCTTCAACTGAGATACATGAAACACATTATGAACTGCAGACAAGGATTCTGGTAACTCCAACTGATAAGCTACCTCTCCTCTTCGCTCCAAAATCTTATAAGGCCCCACAAAGAATGGTGCTAACTAACCTTTAATTCCAAACCTCTTAATTCCATGAAGTGGTGAAACTCTAAGATATGCACGGTCTCCTACCTCATACGTCACCTCCTTACGTTTTGCATCTGCATAACTCTTCTGCCTGGACTGTGCTATCTTTAGCCTGTCACGAATCAACAGCATCTCTGATCAAGTCTGGTCCAAAGAACTGACGCTCTCCAACCTCATCCCACATTAGTGGTGTCCTGCACTTTCTACCATACAATACCTCAAATGGAGCCATCTTCAGACTAGCCTGATAACTGTTATTACATGAGAACTTTGCATAAGGTAAATTATCATCCCAACTGGACCCATAGTCCAAAGCACAAGCTCTCAACATATCCTCCAAAATCTGATTTACCCTCTGTGTCTGCCCATCTGTCTGTGGATGGAAAGTTGTGCTGAACTCCAGCTTGGTGCCCAAGGATTCATGCAACTGACGCCAAAATTTAGATGTGAAATGAGTACCTCTATCAAACACTACCTTCCTTGGAACTCTATGCAGACAACCAATTTTAGACATATAAATCTTTGCTAGCTGAGCACTGGTATAAGTAGTCTTTACCGGGATGGAGTGAGCAACTTTAGTCAAACGATCAACAACCACCCAAATAGAATCATATCCTGACCGAGTCCTGGGTAGACCTGTAATGAAATCCATACCAATCTTATCCCACTTCCATTCAGGTATAGGCAATGGTTGTAACAAACCTGCTGGCCTCTGATGTTCTGCTTTAACTCTTTGGCACACATCACATGTTGCAATATATCCAGCAATTTCCCTCTTCAGGCTAGGCCACCAAAATCTTTCCCTCAAATCCAAATACATCTTACTATTACCTGGGTGAATAGAATAAGGTGAATCATGCGCCTCATGAAGAATCAACTTCCTGATATCTGCATCCTGAGGTACACAAATACCCTTCTCAAACCATATGGCTCCATGTTCATCCTCATGGAAACCTTTTGCCTTACCTTTAACCATGTTCTCTTTTATCTCAGCAATCTCCTTATCATCCTTTTGAGCTTCTCTGATCCTGTCAAGAAAAGTAGGCTTTACCTCCAGTGTTGCTAAATATCCCTTAGGAACCATCTCCAACCTGAGATTCCTGAACTGTTCACATAACTCCGGTGGCATGTCATCAATATTAACTGCATTAGCATGGCTCCTACGACTCAATGCATCAGCAACGAGATTAGCCTTACCAGGATGATATTGCACATTGAAATCAGAATCCTTAATAAGCTCCAACCATCTCCTCTGCCTGAGGTTCAAATCCTTCTGAGTAAAAATATTCTTCAAGCTCTTATGATCAGTAAATATATCACAATGATTACCAATAAGATATGGCCTCCAAGTTTTCAATGCATGCACAACTGAGGCTAACTCCAAATCATGTGTAGGATAACTATGCTCATGATTCTTAAGCTGACGTGAAGCATATGAAACAACTTTACCTTCCTACATCAAAACACTACCAAGTCCTTGACGAGAAGCATCACAATTTACCTGGAAGTCCTTATGTATATCCGGCAGAGTTAACACTGGTGTTGTAACAAAATGCTGCTTCAACTCCTGAAAGCTGGCTTCACATTCATCAGTCCAAACAAATTTCTTTTCTTTCTTCAACAATTCAGTCATAGGCTTTGTGATCTTGCAAAAGTTCTCAATAAACCTCCTGTAATAACCTGCAAGGCCCAAAAAGCTGCGAATCTCTCCAACTGTCGTGGGTGTCTCCCACTCTGTAACTGTGGCAACCTTAGATGGATCAACTGCAACTCCATTACGTGACACAACATGTCCAAGGAATGCTACCTCATCCAGCCAAAACTCACATTTTCTGAACTTGGCATACAACTGATGTTCCCTTAGTTTCTCCATTACCAAACGGAGATGCACCTCATGCTCTTGCTTATTCTTGGAGAACACCAATATATCATCAATGAAAACAACCACAAATTTATCCAAGAACTCCATAAACACCTTGTTCATCATATTCCTGAAGTATGCAGGAGCGTTAGTCAATACAAATGACATAACAATATATTCATACAACCCATACCTCATAGTAAAAGCGGTCTTTGGAATATCTTGCTCACGAATCTTCAATTGATGATAACTAGAACGAAGATCAATCTTAGAAAACACAGTAGCTCCCTCCAACTGGTCAAACAGCTCATTTATCATAGGCAAAGGATACTTATTCTTAATGGTTACCTCATTCAGAGAATGATAATCAACACACATCCTCAAGGTCCCATCCTTATTCTCCACAAACAAAACTGGAGCTCCCCAAGGTGATGAACTTGGGTGAATAAATCCTTGTGCCTGCAATTCTCTTATCTGCTTCTTCAATTCCTCCAACTCTTGAGGAGGCATTCTATATGGTCTCTTTGCAATAGTTCCAATGCCCGGTATTAAATCAATAAGAAACTCAATATCTCTGTCTGGTGGCATACCCGGCAACTCCTCTGGAAACACATCTCGATAATCCCTCACAACTGGCACCTCTTCTATGCTACCCCCCTTAAGAGAGTTCACCTGCACCTGATTATGCTTATACTTACATACATATTTGATCCTCTTCCCTCTTGGTGCATTGAGAGTAATAGATCGACTAGCACAATCAATACGACATTTATATAACTGCAGCCAATCCATACCCAAAATAATATCCAGACCTTGTGACTTCAATATAATCAAATCCATAGGAAACTCATGCTTCCCAATAGACAAAATCTACTAATGACAACCATCACCTGCTATCATCTCAGCTCCTGGGGAACTCACTCTAATAGGCATACTAAGTGTTTTTGTTGGAAATCCATGTTTATCAACAAATACCCTTGAAATAAATGAATGTGATGCACCAGTATCAAAAAGAACAAGTGCAAGTACTGAATTAATCAAGAACTTCCCAATCACTGCATCAGGTTCATTATAGACCTCCTCAACATTAACATGGTTGACATGACCCTTTTGGAAGGGGTTTGGCTTGCTGACTCCTGAATTCCCATTACCGTTCTTGCTCTCTGGACAAGCATTGGTGTAGTGTCCCATCTGCCTAGACTTATAACACTGAACCTGGCTAATATCCCTCTGCACAGGCATACTCTGGTTGCTCTGGTTATTATTCCCTCCATTACCATTACCATTGCCATTGTTACTCCTGTGCCCATTGTGATGATGGTGTGTCACACCCTGATTTTCATGCCACAACACTTAAGCTAATAAATCATGATAAAGTGTGGTTTGACAAAAACTTTTGAGTGTTTTAGACCTTTCCTTGTTTGGATTTTGTCTGTTGTTTGCAAGTGCTCTAAAAATCAAATAAATCCTCCAACTCCTATGCTTCATCTCCTTGCTCCAAACTCTTGAACCAATGATCATGCCATGTGTATATTACATTATAGAATTTTCTTACAAAAATAATTTGGCCAAAAAGTATTTTCTAAATTTAGTTTTCCAAAACCCCTGAATTGAGATTTGCACTACAAGTACTTAATTAAGGGTAGTAAAAATCTTTCCAAAAATATATTTGACTCCTATTAGATATAGGACACCCAGAAACCACAAAAATATAATTTTAAAAATTATTTTCTTATTTTATTTAAAAGCTTTTTCTTAAGGCCAGAAATGGTCTTTAATAGGGAAAAATTATTTTAGTGTTTCAAAAATATTTGAGAAAATTTAGGGAAACTTAGTGGACATATATTGTCCATATATAAGAGTTTCAACACATGGTCATGTTCAAAATATTGGACAAAACCTCCCAAAATCATTTCTGCTCATTTCAAGGATTTGAAATATTTCTACAGGAAATATTTTCATAAAAATCCAAGCAAATTCTATCATCTCAAATATGACATGTTTGATGATCTTGCCAAGTATCATGTCATGGAGAATAGTATAACCCCATGAAATCTCCTCAAAACCATTTCTGTCCATTTTGAAGTTTGAGCAACTTTACATTGCCAAACATGTCCAAATGTTCTCAAACCTTGTGAACATGCCCAAATGGTCTAATTATTCATCTAGACCAAATGGCACAAGTTGGAGAGAATGTTATCTTGCTCAAAGTACCCCAAAACCCTTCCTGTTCAGAACCAAATTTGAACAACTCTACATTGGCAACTTTCTCCTTTTGATCTCAACTTTTGTGGACATGTTCATACCTCAAATGATGACACTACACCAAGTGGTGCATCATGGAGAATTGATTTGCATGACTAAATCTTGGTAAAGCCATTTCTGCTGATTTCTAGGGTTTACCAAAGTTACATTGGCCACTTTGCCCAAATGAGCTCAAATTTGGTGGCACACCCTGTTTCTAAGTGTCTTTCCTTCCTGTTAAGTATCATGGCAATTGGAGTTCATTTGCTTGCCCAAACCATTATCAAACACCTTCTGACATTTTGCAAAAACCACTGTCTTGACCCCTTCAACTACTCTTGGTAAGCTCAACTTTTTACCACATCCCCTCCTAGTCCCCTTTCACCTCCAGTAGCAATGGCAAATCCATAGCTCAATTATTTGGGGGTGAAACCCTCTCCTTCTCTCTCTGGACAAGCCCATTTCTCTCCCTTTCTCACCTCCCTCCTCACTCCAGCGGCCACCAGGGCATCCAATGTCCCACCCCTTTTCTTTACTAATCCCTAGCACTACTGGACACAAGTGGCCGCGCCCACTTCCCCCTTTTTTATGCCATGGCAGGCCAAATGCACGCTCCAGAGCGCGCTACAGTGCGGCCAGGCACTGTAGCCGCTCTCTGCCCAACGCCTCCGACGACCTCGGCTCTCCCCCACGCGCCAGAAGGACCACCTCGGCGTCCGCAACACGGCAAGCTGCCGGCCCCCACCTTCCTCTCTCTCCCCTGCCCGTCCCACGCATGGACAGAGCGCCGCCCAGCTCCGCCACTCTCTGCTCAAGCACGGGTCCCGCCCCCGAGCTCGCCCCGCTCCTCCTCTACCTCCCCAACACCATGCACCATCCCCATGAGCGCCGCAGAGCCCTCCTCGCTCGCTTCCTTAGCCACTAGAGCCATCGCCGCGGCCGCCCGTGCGCCCCGTCCATGGTGCACCATTGCCTCGCCATATAAGGCCGCCCGAGGCCTCTCTCTGGAGCCCCTTCGCTCTCTCTCCCTCCCAGCGACCCCCTAGACCCATCCATTCCTCTCCCCGTGCCCTCCATCCACCGCAATGGCCGGAGCGTCGCCGTCGGGCTCCGCCTCAATTCGAGCTAACCCAAGCTCTCTTTCACCCCCTAGCCACTCCAACGCCATCATTCCCCCACCGCAAGGCCTTCCATCACCTCCGTTCGCCCCCGGGAAGGCCAGGCGCTCACGGCCAGAGATGGCCGACGGCCTCCTCCGCCACCATCCAAACCGTCGCCACTACATTCCTCCTCGGCGTGCGTGAAGCACCTAGACGGGTGCGACGTGGCCTCCTGAGCACGCCGGTGGGCAGAGCATCACCGGAGACGCTCTGTAGCCCCGGCGATCGCCGGCGGGAGCCACTCCTCCTCGCGGACAGAGCGTGCGCGGGAGGAGGAAGACGACTTGCCGCTGGGGCCCGCACGTCAGCGACTTAGCGGGCGGGCCCGCCCGTTTAAGTGGAAGCGGCTTCGCTTGTTTCCGCCTGCCCCTGCGCGTTGGCGTACTTCCAGGAAGCCGCCTCCGACGTGGCCCCTGCGCGCGTGCGGCCGAGCCACTGGGCCAGCCCACGGTCTATCTGTCGCCCAGCGCGCAGGATAAGGTTAAATCCTTATTTCCTTTTTTCTTTTTCAGTCAACTTCAAAAATCCATAGATTATTTATTCTAAGTCCAAATTTGATGATTCAAATTTCTAGTAGTTCCTAAAATCATGCCCTATCACATGGTGCTTTTTGCACATTTTTCTAGCACATTTCCCTTCACACATATTAAATAAATCCTATTTTCTTATTTCTGTGCTGAACTTCAGAAAATCACAGAGAGCCCATTTTTGATCCAAATTCCATGATTCAAAATCCTAAATGTCTATAAGTTCAAAACTTAGTTTTTGAACATTTTTACTAATACTTTCTGTATCTGTAAGTGCATCTAGTGCCACCCCTAGTTGGTTTTGGAGTATTGACGACAAACCTAGTTGAGGGACTAATGTGTTTGTGAGAATTGCAGGATAACACAGGTAGAAGTCCCTCATTGATTCGGTTTCACTACCAGAGATGACCCCTAAAAATGTACGAAGACATTGAAGATAATGGTGGTTTATGAAGATATTCATATTGAAGACAATGACAAGAGAAGACTCCCTATGAAGCTTATGGAACTCGAAGACTTAGATCCTTTGAAGTTTTATTTCATTTATGTTGTGTCATAGGAACCACCGTACTATTAAGTGGGGTCCAAGAGAACCAGTCAGAATGACTGAAGTGATGCCTAATTCAAATCCTATGTCTTCGAGCGAAGACTATGAGAGCAAATCTTGTCCAGAGTCGGACAAGTCAGCTTTACTTGCAGCCTAAGTAAAGTTGCCATGCGAGTTCGAAATCTGACCGTTGGAACACATGTCAGTTCTTTAGTGACCCAGGGTCATTTCGGACAAATCAGGTCGGGTTGCCCAGTGGCTATAAATAGTCCACCCCCTTCAACCTTAAAAGGTTGGCTGCTCAGATTTCAGTGCACGGCTTTTGTCGTTTGAGATCAACCCACCTCGAAGCCTTTGAGAGAAAATTCCTAGTGAGGAGAAAAGCCCTAACCACCCAGAGCCAGAGTAAATTGGGCATCACTTAAGTCTTCTTGTCTGAGTGATCTGAAGACTTATTACACTTGAGGACTGTGCATCCTCCAGACGGTTAGGCGTCGCGTTCTGAGCATCCAAGAGAAATTGTGGATTGCCGGTGAACGAAGTCTGTGAAGGTTTGGGAGTCTACCTTGAAGACTTACCAGAGTGATTGGGCGAGGTCTGTGTGACCTTAGCTCAAGGAGAAAACGGTGAGGACTGGGTGTCCTGAGCTGCGTGTTCAGGACTGGGTGTCTGGGACTGTGTGTCCTTTGGTTTAAATACCTAGCCGATCCAACCAGACGTATAGTTGTCACAGCAACTGGAACTGGTCCAACAAATCATTGTCTTCAACGTGTCACTGGTTTCATCTTCACTTCCCTTCAACTTACTGCTATTCATTGTGAAGCCATTGCATGCTTGCTCTATCTTTTGTCTTCACAACATAACTGTATGATTTGATTGGCTTCATAACTTCTTCGTACCTGATCCTTATTACACTGCAGCTACTTGTCACTGTGCTTTCACTCTATTGAATACTTGACCATGGCTTGCCTAGTGTAATCTAACTTCCGCTGCTTAAGTGATAGGCATATCTGTACTGTTTGTCTTCATAACTCTCACGTTTTGAAGACTTCCATAAAAATCGCCTATTCACCCCCCTCTAGTCGATATAAAGCACTTTCAATTGGTATCAGAGCGAGGTGCTCCCTTGTTCTGTGTGATTCGGTTTAACCACTTGGAGTTTTAGCTATGTCTACTGCAGGGATAATCAAAGTCTCCGCTGCGTGCCCCGTCTTCGATGGAACTGAATATCCCTACTGGAAGAATAAGATGCGCATGCATCTTGAAGCCATTGACGTCGACCTATGGTATGTCGTCGAAAACGGCGTTCCCAAGGCTGGAGAAGGTGTCACTGCTGCTGATGTCAAGAAGTTCACTCAACTGGACTCTACTGCCAAGAATATCATCTGTGGTCATCTGACCAAGGGACAGTACGGCCGTGTGAGTGCCTTGAAGACATCCAAGCTTGTCTGGGACTGGCTCTCCAAGGTCAATGAAGGCATCTCAACCCAGAGAGATCAGAGAATCAGTGTTCTTCGCAACCTCTTCAACCGCTTCAAGAGAAATGACAATGAGAATGTCCAGCACACATTTGACCGGCTCACTGACATCACAAATGAGCTTCAAGCCCTCGGCGCCACTGAGATCACCAAACATGAAATCGTCAAGACGCTGCTGAGATCACTTGATAGTTCATTTGACATCCTAGCCCTGATGATTCAAGAACGTCCTGATTTCAAGACACTCGATCCGTCTGACATACTTGAGAGGCTCAACACACATGAGTTTCAGCTTTCTGAGAAAAGAGATATCTACGGTCCAAACTATGGGCGAACTCGTGCCTTGAAGGCAAAAGCTATTTCCTCATCTGAAGAAGAATCTGACAGCAGTTCTGATGATCCTAAAGACATTGGAAGGGAACTTGCAATGCTAGTGAAGAAGTTCCAGAAATTCACCAAGAAGAAAGGCTTCAGAAAGTCTTCACGATCAAGCTCAAGGAATGATGAAGCATCTGCTCATGACTACAAGAAGAAAACATGTCACAAGTGCAAGAAAACTGGACACTTCATCTCTGAATGTCCACAGTGGGACAATGAGAACAGAAAGAAGAAGAAGAGCAAGGAATATGATTCTGACGACAAGAAGAAGAAGAAATACTCAAAGTCTTCTTCCAAGTCTTCCTCAAAGTCTTCATCACACAAGAAGAGCTCATCTGGCAAGGCACGTGCGTTTGTTGGCAAGGAAATGGACTCAGAGGAGGAGTCTGCTTCTGAGGAGGCAGAAGTGGAGTCTGAGGAGGAGTCTGATTCTGGCATTGCGAGTCTGGCTACAGCATACGTCGCCAAGTCCATCTTCAACACTGAAGACAATGACTTCATCACCAACACCAATGCAAGTGACAAGGACGACTCCACTCCTACCTACTGCTTCATGGCACGCGGTGCCAAGGTAAACACACGCACTTCCCACTATCAAACATCCAGTGACGATGATTCTGATTGTGATTCAAAGCCCAGCTACAAAACACTTGCTAAAATTGCAACTGAACAACAGAAAGCCATGGAACATATTCAAAAACTGTTAGACAGAAGCGATGATCTCTTGGGTGCTGAAATGACTCGATATGAATCCTTAATTGAAGACATAGAAAATCTTCACGTTAAGTATCAGGAACTTGAAGATCGTCATGATACTCTCTCAACTACTCATGAAAAGCTTTCCTATGATTATCTTCAAAGGAAGCAAGATCTTGAAAAATTGAGAGCGGCTCATGAAGACCTTCAAAAGGAAAACGAGTCACTCCGTGCCAAACAGATCAGTTCCGCTCAGGAAGGATTTGAACCACCATGCCTTAAATGCATTGAGCGTGATAATGCTACTTCTGTTGCTGAATGTTCCACTGCTACTGCTGTTGCAATATCTTCAACTATTGAAGTGGTAACTAACCCCTCTGCTGGGGATACCACTGCTATTGCTGATGAGAATGCTAGGTTGAAGACATTGCTTGAAACAGGGATGTACAAAAGTCTCAAAGGACATTAGACATTATGTGATGTCCTCAAGAAGCAGATTCTGAACCGAAACCCTAGGAAAGAGGGTGTTGGGTTCGTGAGGAAAATTAATGCAGATGGCTCTTACTGGAAACCTGAGCAGTACCCCAAAACCACATGGGTTGCTGTAAAGGAATCCTCATCAGATCCATCCAATCTATCTGGCTTCACTTGTACTAACCCCATTATCATTGATGAATCCTTTGATGCAAACTATAAACTGTTTAAGAATCAGAATGGTGAAGTATTTTCCAGGTACATTGGTACTAACTGCAGGAATGGACCGCCTATGAAGAAGATCTGGGTTCCGAAAACGTGTCTGGAGAATCTTCCTGTGAATGTCTTCATGACACCTCACATGAAGAAGACAAACCACAGATCAAAAGCTTCATACAGACAGAGGACTCACCTGAGTCACACTAACGCAAATGTTTTGCAGGGAAACCATACTCAGGCATATGAATATGAGAGCGGTTCATCAAACCGCCATGTTCATATGACCAAGAACTATTCTACCTATTCTTATGAGTACTATTGTCCACCTGCTAGACTGTTTGCTAGGGCTCCAAAGCCAAAATTGTCAGATGCTGCACTTAGACTTATTGCTTCTAAACCACGCTTGAAGATGTGGGTGGTTAAGAAAGCTTAACTCTCTTTTGCAGGGAAAGGTCTCCAGCAGAAAACCAAAATCTTCTGACTCTATTGCTGGGGACCTTAAAAATCCTGTGGGGCGCAAGATCAAATGCCTGAATGGCATCACTATGTATTTCGTTCCTGAATCACATGCTACTCTCCCTATTAGTCCTAACCTGGATCTAAGTTTTCATAACCCACTGGTTCGTCAAATGTTTTTGCTTCACAATTCTCTTCGTGAAGCCTATCCCCCAACTGCACTGTAGGGTACGACACCAGCGTCTTCAGAATGGATTATTGACAGTGGGTGTACAAATCACATGACTGGCAAAAGAAGCCTTCTTATGGACTCAACCTTACGTCCATCTGACAAGAGCCACATCACATTTGCTGACACTGGTAAAAGTAAGGTATTGGGTCTAGGTAGAGTTGCAATCTCAAAGGATCAACACATGGATAAAGTCATGCTTGTTGAATCCCTTGGCTTCAACTTAATGGCTGTCTCAATGCTTTGCGATTTGAACATGATTGTAATATTTGGAAAATATCGTTGCCTGGTACTAATGGAATCTGACAAATCTCTAGTGTTTGAAGGGTATCGGAAAGATGATTTGTATGTGGTAGATTTATCAGCAGGGCCACAGCTTGCAGTATGTCTTCTTGCAAAGGCTTCAGAATGCTGGCTTTGGCATCGAAGGCTTGGGCATGCTGGCATGAGGAACCTTCACACCCTTGCAAAGAAGAAGCATGTCATAGGCATCGAGGGCGTCAAGTTCAAGAAAGATCACTTATGCGGTGCCTGTGAAGCAGGGAAGATGACAAGGGCAAAACATCCTTCGAAGACAATCATGACCACTACTCGACCCTTCGAACTGCTTCATATGGACCTTTTTGGTCCCACTCACTACTCAACTTTTTCCACTACTGCTTGCCTCTATGGCTTCGTCATTATTGATGATTATTCCAGATATACTTGGGTGCACATAATTCTTTACAAGACTGAAGTGCAGGATGTCTTCAGACGCTTCGCCAATCGAGCTATGAACAATTATGGCGCCAAGATAAAGCACATCAGAAGTGACAATGACACTGAATTCAAAAACACTGGCCTTGATACATATCTTGATACTATGGGCATCACACATGAATTCTCAGCCCCATACACGCCACAGCAGAATGGCGTCGTCCGCAAGAACAGAACACTCATCGAGATGGCCAGAACAATGCTAGATGAATACAAGACTCCAAGAAAATTCTGGCCTGATGCCATTGACACTGCATGCCATACAATCAACCGTGTTTATCTTCACAAGCTTCTGAACAAGACATCTTATGAACTCCTAACTGGCAACAAGCCAAATGTCAGTTACTTCAGAGTATTTGGCGCAAGATGCTGGATCAAGGACCCGCACCACACCTCAAAGTTTGCACCAAAAGCACATGAGGGCTTCATGCTTGGATATGGAAAGGATTCGCACTCCTAAAGAGTCTTCAATCTCTTCCACTACAAAGTGGTTGAAACAGTGGATGTGCGGTTCGATGAAACCAATGGATCACAAAGAGAGCAACTACCAAATGTGCTAGATGAAGTTCCAGCTAGTGAATCAATCAAGCTTATGGGAACTGGAGAAATTGTACCTTCTGAAGCTCATCATGAAGAAGAACTTATCATCTCAGCACCTGATCCGCATGAAGACAATGCTCAGCCTGAAGATATTCCTCCCAACGACAACACAGATCAGCAAGAGCAAAGTCTTCGCCCTATACATCCTCGGGTAGCCAATGAAGTGCAGATTGACAGAATAATTGACAGCATCAATGCACCTGGTCCCCTCACTCGTTCAAGGGCAACTCAACTGGCAAATTTCTGTGGGCACTTCGCATTCGTCTCAATTTCAGAACCCAAGAAAGTTGAAGAAGCCTTTATGGAACCTGAATGGATTCAAGCTATGCAAGAAGAGCTTCAACAGTTTGAGCTAAACAATGTATGGGAACTGGTTAAGCGTCCTGATCCACAGAAGCATAACATAATAGGCACGAAATGGATATACCGCAACAAGCAAGATGAGCATGGTCAGATCATCAGAAACAAAGCTTGCCTCGTTGCTCAAGGATATACTCAAGTGGAAGGCATTGACTTCGATGAAACCTTTGCTCCTGTGGCTAGACTTGAAGCCATACGCATTCTGCTGGCTTATGCAAATCATAACAACATAATTCTGTATCAAATGGATGTGAAGAGTGCTTTTCTCAATGGAAATATTGAAGAAGAAGTATATGTTGCACAACCACCAGGGTTTGAAGATCCAAAACATCCTGACATGGTATACAAGCTCAATAAGGCACTATATGGCCTCAAACAAGCCCCTCGGGCCTGGTATGATACACTTAAATACTTCCTGAAGAGCAAAGGCTTCATACCTGGTTCCCTAGATCCCACTCTCTTCACGAAGACATATGATGGTGAACTGTTCGTGTGCCAAATATATGTGGATGACATTATCTTCGGCTGCACCAGTCAGAAGTACAGTGAAGAGTTTGGCTATATGATGCAAGAGCAATATCAGATGTCCATGATGGGGGAGCTGAAGTTCTTCCTCGGTCTTCAAATACGGCAACAACGCAATGGCATCTTCATATCACAAGAGAAATATCTTAAAGAGTGCCTGAAGAAGTTCGGTATGCAAGACTGCAAAGGCTTCACAGCACCAATGCCAGCCAAACATCATCTGGGTCCCGACGACAATGGTAAAGAGTTCGATCAAAAGGTATACCGCTCCATGATTGGTTCTTTGCTTTATTTATGTGCATCTAGGCCAGATATTATGCTTAGTGTTTGCATGTGTGCTCGATTCCAAGCGGCACCAAAGGAGTCGCATCACTTAGCTGTGAAGCGAATTCTTCGATATTTGGCTCACACCCCAACTCTGGGATTATGGTATCCAAAGGGCTCAGAGTTTGATCTGGTTGGATTCTCGGATGCTGATTATGCTGGTGACAAGGTTGATCGGAAGTCTACATCAGGCACATGCCACTTTCTGGGACGATCACTTGTATGTTGGTCTTCAAAGAAGCAGAACTGTGTATCTCTCTCCACTGCTGAATCTGAATACATTGCTGCTGGATCTTGCTGCGCTCAGCTTCTGTGGATGAATCAAACTCTCAAGTACTATGGCATTCATCTGAAGCAAGTGCCTCTTTACTGCGACAACGAAAGCGCCATCAAGATCGCCAACAACGCAGTTCAGCACTCGAAGACAAAGCACATTGAAATTCGTCATCATTTTCTCAGAGATCATGTTGTGAAGGAAGATATAGATATCATACACATCAACACTGAAGAGCAATTGGCAGATATCTTCACCAAGCCCTTGGATGAGAAGAGATTTTGCAAGTTACGGTGTGAGCTAAATATCTTGGGATCCTCAAATGTCCTGTGATCAGGCACACATCCTAACACTTATGCATATTGATGACTTAGATGTGCAACACACGAAGTAACGTATATCTTTAATTCATGAAGACATGCATTCTAAGTGTGAATACATTAACGTGGAAATTGACTTCAGAGCGCCATGATAATTGTGCGCCGTGTCTGAGTCTAATACTTCCTATATGGTGGGTAACGCCACCACCAAATGTTCCATTTGGAAGTGTTTTCACTCATGGCGTTACCTTGCAATGTCTTCACATTTGCTTTGGCTTCAATCTCAATATGTCTTCATGATTATCTTCACTACGTTGATTATATAGATATACATGTACTAGTGTTCTGTCCTCTACAGCATTCACTTATAGCTATGTCTTCTTGTTTGAATCTTTTGAACTAAGTGAATGTGATCGGACCCTAACCTCTCTATGCTTTCTATCTCAAACTCTATCTCTCCAAGTCATATGCATTCTATTGAAACTGTCGAATGTCTTCTCTGCGTCCTGTCAGCAGAAGACAAAGAGACAAACTTTAAAACCATTTTCAATGCTCATTCATCCACAAGAAAACCGGAGAAGTAGGAACGACCACCCGACAATCCAGGCGTGCATGGGATATGGAACTGCCCCCGATATTCCGCATGGTGGACACGTGCAATTCAAATGCGAATCGCCAGGGGCACCTATGTAATAGCGCAGTGCCGCCTCTGTCCCTATAAATACCCAATTCACTGTGGTCATTATCTCTTCTTCCACCCTCGCTCACACGAACCCTAGCGCCATCGCTAGCTCTCGACGACGCCGGCAACGAAGCGCTTCACTGCCGCAACCTCTCCGACGCCGTTTTCACGCCGACCGCGGACATTGTTCTCTCCGCCATCGACGTAGGTGTCTTCCGTCGCCAAGTTAGGGCACGGAGGATCGAACTGCTCGGCCTCATCTCCCACTTCGTCTAGCAGTTCCAAGTGTGGTAAATAAATTCTCTTTTTACAGCCTCTTTTGATCCTATAGTTCAGTCACTTTCTGCCATAAGAAGTTTCTGCTCTCACAAGTTAGATCTCTCTCAATCTGCATCTCATAACCTACCTAGAATATTCACTTGTGCTTGAGTGAATGTCTTCACATGCTGAGGTCAATGTCTTCTAAACCAATTTATCTTCAAAATCTTCTGAGAATGCATATGACCTCTTCCCCTTCCCTCGCACCTTAATGCTGTCACAGGTACATGTCCGTGGGAGAATCCTTTGGTTCTCATAGTCTGCATTCATTTGCAGAATTCTTACAGCATCACATCAACTCTCCTGAAGCCAGTTCTTGTTGGTCAAGCAAAAGAAAACCTTTGAAGCCTTTGAATATCTTGAAGCCTTCCAAGTTAAGATTTATGGCTTCAGAAACAGCAGCAAGGAAGGGAGGCAGACAGCGACGTGGGGAAACATCAAAAGATCTGCCTGATGAACTGGCAGAGATGTACAAAACAGACCCTGAAGAAAACTATGGTCAGCGCAAGACACGAATCCAATGGATTCGAAGATATTGGGCAGAGCAATGGTTCCTCTACCGCTTCATCACTCAGGAGTATGCGGAGAAATGCGCCATCAAGAGACCGTGGGGAGACGTGCTATATAAAAATCTCATACCCAGGTCCAAAGACGAAGCCATTGCTCAAGGCTTCTATCCATGCATGGTCCGAGGACCGCAGCCAGCTGAAGCACATCCTTCATCACTCCTATGGTGTCGCGATGACAATCTGTTCAAGCGCAACATTCAGTTTGCTCAGAACTCTGCGAAGCAGAACAAGAAGAAGCTAGGGTTAGACTTCAACCCTAGTCCATCTGCGCCAAGGGCGGATGGCACACGCGACGCCGAACCCAATATCATCGGTCCGTATGCCAATCTTGCAGGCCTCATCACTCGCATTCTAGTCCAAGGGACTGCCGTGAATGACCCTCCAGCAGACATTGAGTCTGATGACGCTCCTGCTGCACCGAAGCCAAAGCAGACGAAGAAGCCAAAAGCTTCAAAGCCAGCCGCTTCTCCCAAAATCTCAAGAGCGAAGCCATTGGCAACTGCACCTCCTGAAGCCAGTGTGCAGTCTGAAGACTTATCACGAGTCTCCAAGCCTCAAGAAGCCAAGAAGCCTCAGCCACACACAGGCAAAGAGCTCACAGTTGTTGCCATTCTGCGCAGCGAAACCATTGATCTATCAAGCGATGAAGATCTTGGAGATGATGCTCTTGAGCAGCTCATCAAGAGCAAGGAGGAGGCTGAAATCTTCAACAACCTGCCTCTGTTTGATGTCGCCATCATCCACAACTTCATCGATGAATGGTTTGCATCACCAAACATAAGCTTCAAAGATCTGCAGCTGCCCATAGGCCTCAGCGTCGCCTTTCAAGGCACAATTGCTTCAGAACTTGCAATAGCCCAGCACATTGTTGAACTGAAGCAGAAAATTGATTTTGAAAAGGCTCAGTTCAAGAAGCACGTGGCCAAGCTCAGCGTGCAAGAAGTGAAAAACTTCAAGATCATGTTGCACGAGCTGAAGGAGAACTTTTTGAAGAAGCGTGCCGAAGCTCAAGGCTCGCGAGAGCGAATGAAGACTCTGGCTGATCACTGCGTGCAGGCCTACAACGAGGCCGAGAAGCGCAAGGCACTTGGGCGTCCCGGCATCGACCCCAGGATGGCCGCGAAGAAGAAGAGGAAGACTGCCACCGCTGAACCCGAGGCACCAAGGTCAGAAGCTGTACCGATTGTCTTCCCCACTGCAATAACTGGCTCGAAGCCAAAGAGTCGGTCAACCGCCTCAGAGCTCAAGAAGACACGGACTGCAGAGGCTGAAGCTAGGAAAAGGAAACACTCTGAAGCCTCTCCTTCTGACCCCACCAAGAAGAAGCGCAAGATCAAGAAAGCTCGGGCTGCTCCCACAGAGCCCTTGATAGTTGAACCCCTCTCCGTCCTCTATCCTGACGCCGAACGTCAGCTGACAGTTCATGAGCCTGCTCCCACAGAGGCTCCTGAAGCTGAAGACATTCCAGCAGCCGACCCCAACGCTGTTGAAGACATTGGTCCCGACGACAATGTACAAGATGATGCAGCCCTTCCTCAGCTTGAGTCAAGCGAATTGATCAGCATTGGTCGTCCATTGACGCCAATTGCACAAGATGCGTCGTGGGCAGATCGCCCACAAGAGGAAGACACTGAGGCCCAGCCCACTCCGACTCCAACGGCGTCGTCTGCATTCCGCAGGCTTCGCAAGGGACCAATGCCTCAAGATCCTGTTGAAGACATTCCGGCTGCATCAGCCGACGAGAATGAAGAAGAACCACAAGCTCCAACTCCACCGCTCCAACAAGAAGCAGTTCTCCAGGAGAACGTGCCTGAGGTTGTACCTCCTACTACACATTTGGAGACTGAAAATGTTGAGGCTGCCACCACCAACACCGAAGCCAATGTGGAGCCCTCCCCTACAACAGCTTCAGAAGACACTGAAGCTATTGCTCCTGACACTTCTGTGCCTGATTCTGCTGCCGGTCCCCAATTCAACTATCATGTTGCGCACCGGCCTCAGGTCCAGAAGCCGATCCCATGACTCCTAAGGTTCCCAGGTCCTGCATCGGCTCCTGGTTCCTTCAACATCAATAGCTTCAGGGCAGATAACACGTTTTTCAACAGCTCCAAGAACCCTTATTCAAGGGAACGGATTGTATCCGATAGGTTCTCGAGCTATCAACAGCGCAGTTATTATTCATGCATCCTATACAACCAAGGCCGCATCTTTCCTCACAAGCGCCTTGAGGTTGAAGCTGTTGCTGGTCTGCCTGGCCTGGAAGAAGCACTGGATTGCTTCAAGCAAGTGGGTCTGCTGCCGTTTATCACAGATGAAGAACACTGGAATGAAGAGCTTCTGCTTCAATTCTATGCCACCCTTCATATCAAAGGCTACAACAGATATCCGAAGACTTGGGTCCTGGAGTGGATGACCGGCAATGTCCATCATGAAGCTAATGCTTTCGATATCATTGAGCTTATCGGCCTTCCCACTCCTGGCGAATTCTTCGAAGAAGACTGCCAACTCCATGCTGAAGCAATTGAGAGCATATTCCAGCGGCCTGAGCCAAATATGAGTCAGATGCTCTCAATGATGAAGCCATTGCCTCATGATGCACCCTATCCAACTGAGTTCTTCGTTGAAGACTTAGAGTACCTGCCCAGAACCATATATCACATCATCAGGCGGACTCTATGGCCCGTTAAGGGACACTCTCCACATGCCAAGGTTGAGGGTGCAATGAAGACTCTCATCTTCTGTATTCTGCATGGCAAATGCTTCAATGCCCAGGATTTCTTTATACGCCAACTTGCAGCATCCGGCTCCAATCTCCTTGGCTTGAAGTTTTATGCTCCTTGGGTTATGAGGCTGATCAAGCTTCACTCTGCAATTTCATATCAGCCCTCAGCCCGCAACCATCGAATCTTCTTGCCAGATGTGGACACCTCTGCTGAAGCAATATATCCTGAGCCTGCCAAGCAACCATTAAGTCTTCAGAATGCAGAACACCAGAGCTTCACTCAGAATGTTGAAGGTGTTGAAGCCATCTCCAGAGTGTCCGCTGGCTGGCACCACACGTGCACCTGCATCCACCGAAGCCACTGACAGCACAGCTGCTCAGAGACCCAAGAAGCGCGCTCGTGCCCTCAATGACCGAGAGCTTCTTGTGGCTCTTCACCAAAAGCAAGATAGGCATCACGACTGGCTCAAGAGGCAGATGAGAAGCATCATGGAAGACGTCAATCGCATCAGAAATCTGGCAACCAAGAATGCATTTGTTGCACACGAAACCTGTCGCCGCACTTGGAAAGGCCTCACAATGATGTGTCCTGAAGCTGAACTGCAAGAGGATGGCTTCACAGAGCGCTTCAAATTTGACTCCACGCCTCCTCGAAGAGCTATGCTGCGCCGCACTCCATCACTTGAAGATTCGGAGTTCTCTTCTTCTGCTGCCACAGTGACTGCACGAATCATTGAAGAAGAAGACGATGCTACTTCACCTCCACCTCTTTCAGCGCGCGTCGAATCTGCACCAAGCTCGTCTGCACCGCCAAACACCTCCACCGACCCTGCTGCGCCTGGGAACGCGTAGAAAACTCTATGTCTTCAAACCTTTTTGGTCATCACTGACAAAAGGGGGAGAAGCATATGATGTTTATAGTCTTCAAGCGGGTCACTATGGGCGGGTGCCTTTATATTTTGCTACACTTTACTTCGTGCTTACAACTCCCGTTTTTGCTACATTTGCTTCTTTGAGTTGTAACACTTAGAACTGATGGTCGTCTGCTACCTGTTTGTCACTCTGTTATGCGAAGATAAATTCTGCATGTGCGACAATAAATTCCGCACTTAGATCATTTTGCAGACGTCCATTTTCCATCATGCATGTCATTATCTTCGTTTACTCTTACATGCATAGTGGATTGTCATCATAAGTTGAAGTGGATCTCCACAAGTACAACCTGCCATGTGCATTTGCATTCAAGAAGCAAATTACTTATATGCACATCTTCAGGGGGAGCCCTTGCAACTTATGAAGACAATTCCTTTACAATTTCACAAATTATGTTCCCCGTTGAAAACTTCAACTAGTTTGTCATCAATCACCAAAAAGGGGGAGATTGTAAGTGCATCTAGTGCCACCCCTAGTTGGTTTTGGAGTATTGACGACAAACCTTGTTGAGGGACTAATGTGTTTATGAGAATTGCAGGATAACACAGGTAGAAGTCCCTCATTGATTCGGTTTCACTACCAGAGATGACCCCTAAAAATGTACGAAGACATTGAAGACAATGGTGGTTTATGAAGATATTCATATTGAAGACAATGACAAGAGAAGACTCCCTATGAAGCTTATGGAACTCGAAGACTTAGATCCTTCGAAGTTTTATTTCATTTCTGTTGTGTCATAGGAACCACCGTACTGTTAAGTGGGGTCCAAGAGAACCAGTCAGAATGACTGAAGTGATGCCTAATTCAAATCCTATGTCTTCGAGCGAAGACTATGAGAGCAAATCTTGTCCAGAGTCGGACAAGTCAGCTTTACTTGCAGCCCAAGTAAAGTTGCCATGCGAGTTCGAAATCTGACCGTTGGAACACGTGTCAGTTCCTTAGTGACCCAGGGTCATTTCGGACAAATCAGGTCGGGTTGCCCAGTGGCTATAAATAGTCCACCCCCTTCAACCTTAAATGGTTGGCTGCTCAGATTTCAGTGCACGGCTTTTGTCGTTTGAGAGCAACCCACCTCGAAGCCTTTGAGAGAAAATTCCTTGCGAGGAGAAAAGCCCTAACCACCCAGAGCCAGAGTAAATTGGGCATCACTTAAGTCTTCTTGTCTGAGTGATCTGAAGACTTATTACACTTGAGGATTGTGCATCCTCCAGACGGTTAGGCGTCGCGTTCTGAGCATCCAAGAGAAATTGTGGATTTCCGGTGAACGAAGTCTATGAAGGTTTGGGAGTCTACCTTGAAGACTTACCAGAGTGATTGGGCAAGGTCTGTGTGACCTTAGCTCAAGGAGAAAACGGTGAGGACTGGGTGTCCTGAGCTGCGTGTTCAGGACTGGGTGTCCGGGACTGTGTGTCCTTTGGTTTAAATACCTAGCCGCTCCAACCAGATGTATAGTTGTCACAGCAACTGGAACTGGTCCAACAAATCATTGTCTTCAACGTGTCACTGGTTTCATCTTCACTTCCCTTCAACTTACTGCTATTCATTGTGAAGCCATTGCATGCTTGCTCTATCTTTTGTCTTCACAACATAACTGTATGATTTGATTGGCTTCATCACTTCTTCCTACCTGATCCTTATTACACTGCAGCTACTTGTCACTGTGCTTTCACTCTATTGAATACTTGACCATGGCTTGCCTAGTGTAATCTAACTTCCGCTGCTTAAGTGATAGGCATATCTGTACTGTTTGTCTTCATAACTCTCATGTTTTGAAGACTTTCATAAAAATCGCCTATTCACCCCCCCTCTAGTCGATATAAAGCACTTTCAGTATCACCTCAAATAATGGTCTATTTTTTCATATTTGTCAACTTTGCAAATTCATAGGAAAATCATTTCAACTCCAAATCCAGTGAAACCAATTCCTAGATGCTTCTAAAATCATCCTTTGTTAAATGGGTGCCCTTGCTCATTTTTCAAAAATATGTTTCTGTACACTTCTTGCAATTCCATAAACCCCTTGATTCCATCATGTCGAAATGTTTAGAAATATCCATTGACCCACTTCCAATGAAATCACTTTGGTCATTCCTCATGTGACCAGAGGTATCCTAGAAAAGTCAAATCGATATTTTTGGAGCACTTTTATTTTCTACCTTGTTGTGTTGCTTATTGTGGTTGCTTTCGACGATAGTTGACGAAGTAGACGAAATGCTTAGAGTTGGACCAGAGATATTTGAAGACCTCGAAGACTTTGTTAAAACAGGCAAGCAACCCTTTGACCATGACTAAGAAACCCCTTTTTATGCATTTCATATAGCACTTTACTATTTTTGCATCGGAATCATGATGAGAGGGTAACCACTTTGGTGGATTGCCTTTGATACTTCCTCGTTGATACCTGCATTGTGCATGACCTTACCTTCTTATGAGGGTTATGCCGGTGGGAGTAGATAGGATGCTAAGTAGTTGCTACGCAAAAAGGGACAGGAATATGCATAGTGATGAGGCAAAGTATTTTCAAAGGACTTTTCGAAAACCCCGTCGGGTGCCACTTATGCCCGAGGGAGATGATGAGTTGGGTAGCCACTTGATGATGAAGTGGTGTACCGAGGCAAGTGTGTGTGTTGTTTTCGAAAAAGGATTGGTTTAAGTTGCGACCGTTATTCCAACCTTACATGCGCAACCACTCTACCCTTATATGGGAAAGGGCATTATTGATTACCTAGGCCTATACTAGCTTGGAGCCCGCATTACTAGTGACGGGAGAGTTGTTGGTGCGCTCTCTCGGGACGGGGTCGTGCCAGGTAGAGCGGCCATGACTGTTTTCACAGGGCACTGGATACACCGTTGTGTCCCCTCTCGGATGTTACGATCTCGAGTGAGTCTCGTATGATGTACATCGTGAGGATACGGAACAACGAGTGGACTCCTTGTTAGTATCGTCTAGGGAAAGATAGTGATCGGGTGCTTACCCCGGGTACTTGAGGTACCGCGGGTCGTGGATGACACGAAAGTTCCCCGGATCTTGTGGGTAAAGTGTGCAACCTCTGCAGAGTGTAAAACCTATTCGAATAGCCGTGTCCACAGTCAAGGACAGTTGGGTAACCGCTCTTGGGCTACGTCCACTTGTGTTTTAACCAGTGTGTGTGTGGGAAGAACTACTCGGGTCAAGTCAAAGGACTTGACATGATTGAGTTGGGTTGGTGCCCACTCCTTACATGATGATACCACTACTCGGGTCAAGTCAGAGGACTTGACATGATTAAGTTGGGTTGGTGCCCACTCTATTTATGTTGATATCTGTAACCTGTCCTTATGGTTACTTGAATTCCCCTGATGCATGTCTTACGAGTTGTTGAACATGTCATTGCACTCGAAAACTAGCTTTCCGCAAAAATTTACCTATATCAAGCATTTTTGTACCTTGAACCAAAACATGGGTTGCTTGCGAGTACATTCAAAGTACTCATTGGCTTGCCACTGGTTATTTTATTGGCCAGACGTGAAAGAACAGGATATGATGAAGAATACTTCGGTGACGAACATGCAAGATAGGACGCTTCCCAGTCAGAATGCCTGTAGGGTTAAGGCAGATGGCATGGTTCCAAGTTATCGATGAAGATTTCCGCTGCGATGTTATACTCAAGACTTGACCATAATGGTCCTACTTGTGTAATACGGTATGTATGGATGTAAGACTCTTGTTATTCAGCTTCTGTGTGTTCAGTGAGCATTGATCTCTGGGATCACTATACACGTGCATTCGGTGATCACGACTTATGAGTCGGGGTCCCCACATGGTGGCCATTATGGTTCTGGCCATTCCCTCCATGATGATTATGCCCATTACCTCCATTACCATGATATGAAGTGTGTGGCTTCTGTTGTGGTCCTGAATTATACCTGTTATTGTTGTTGTACTTCCTCTTGCGATTCTCTATGTCCTGTTGCTTTCCCTCCAGCTCAATAGCCTTATCAATCAAATCCTGACAATTCCTAAAAGTGGCCACTATCAATTGAAGGCTCAAGTCATCATTTAGGCCCTCCAAGAATTTCTCCTGCCTAGTTGCATCAGTGTTAACATCATTAGGAGCATAGCATGGAAGGTTATTAAATTCCTCCACATAAGCATTAATAGTGCGACCTCCCTGGCACAAACTACGAAACTCCTTCTTTTTTAGACTCATAGCTCCAGTAGACACACGTGCAGCACGGAAAGCATCCTGAAACTGTACCCAAGTGATACTAGCAATGGGATAAGTGACCAAGTAGTTGTCCCACCAAGCTGCGGCAGGACCCTCCAGCAAATGTGAGGCAAACCTCACCCTCTCTGCATCTGTGCATCCAACCGTCTCCAGGTTCCTATTGACTGCACGGAGCCAATCATCAGCCACAATAGGTTCAGGGGAACTGTAGAACCTCTGAGGATTCAACCTCAAGAACCTGGTAAGCATATCCACTGGTGGCGATGGCGGAGGATTGTTGTTGTTCTGGTTCTGAGCAAGCAACTGGATCAACTGAGCCTGTCTCTCAATAACCTGCTGGATGTACGGGGGTACTTCATTGCCATTGTTGTCTCCTCCTGCAGAAGTGCGTCTAGTATAACGCCTCGACGGCATCTGGTGGGCAAGCATAGATGAGTTATAGATATAATAGGGCCAAAAGCTATGTATATATAAATATATTCTACCCATATGCATAATATGATTAAGTCAACAAAACACAACAACGAATAATACCAACAAACAAACAACAAACAATATTATAATATTATATATATACTCAACTAATTTCGACACTAAGCAATTTAACAAACAACTACCAATCAAGCAAACAATCTAGTATCTTCCTACCATGAAAGTGGGCATAATTAGATACGCTAACATGACAACGTTGCAATATAAAACAAGCATGAATGGTGGTCTCAGCACTAGTTCCTATTTAACTGTTCAAGATACTTGAGGGGGTTAACTAATAAACAACAAGAAGTATAACTAGTTGATAAAATAATTTTCACTCCTATGGCTTTTCTAATCCATTTTCTAGGGTCACGTCCTACAGTCAACACACTGCTTTGATACAATCTGTAACGATCAAACCTTGAAGGATTTGAGTCTCTATGCTTACCGTGCTAGTCCGTGGATCGAACTCGCTAGCACACACACAATATAGATGAATACCAGAATAGCAAGTTCATCATTTATTATATCGTATGGTCTAGAATATATAAAATAAAACAATCTACATAGCAGCTGGCTAGCTTTATTCAATCAAACAGCGGAAAGTATCAGGAAATAACGATGAGTCCCATCATAGCCCACTGGCGATGCTGAGTGCAGCCTCGCGACCCTAATGGTACCTTACTCTTTGTCTGAATATCCTGCAACATGAGACGTTGCAGCCATATAGGTCAATACTTGGAATGTATTGGCAAGTTACACATGAGTAATAATAAAGCAGACCTACATGTATATGCATAGTACAACAAAGGAAGGCTTGAGGGTTTATTTTTGCAGAAAGATGATTTTATCCTAATAACTACCTAATAGTCAAATTTTTATTTAGTTCTTTTATTACTACAATTAAATACACAAGGTTGAGTTGGCAAAATCAACTCCAACCTACCCTTTATTAAGTTGCCAACAAATATTATTAAGTGTCACATCTGTCAAGATCATCCAACAACTGTAATGGCATAGTGGCTCAAATTTACCCATAACCGGGGGCACGGCTAATTATGATTAGTTTTTAATACTCTACAGAGTTTAGTACGCTTTACCCACTAGACCCAACCCGAAGATTGAGACGAAGTCTTTTAGAAGCAATCCCCTAGTCCCAACAGGAGGCCCATCCAAACTATTATATCTACATCTACTGGCACATCTGGGTAAGGGTTCCACAACTGATCAACTATGCCAGAGCCCATTTAGCTAGTGGTCACACATGGGAGCTACTAGTCACTACGTCTGTCTGATCTTTTTGAGCCTGGGCGGCCGTCCACTTACATTTAGAGGGTATAAACCATGATGTTCTTGAAACCACCCTAGCAATACATACCAATTCCGCCCAAAGGTGAATTAAATCCTGAGTTACTACTCAAATTATTATATATATAATCCTCACATAAGATCGATGAATACACGAACCAATCCCCGTCTACAAAGCATAGCAACTACAACTACCACGATCTGAAGTGATGGGAGATGGCTCAACAATATAGCAAAATCATATAGTAATCCTATACATGCATATATTCATAGTGTGATATAACTACATGCATAGAAAACAATAGGTAAAGTATGATCAACATGTAACTTGCCTTGGTTCTGGTTCAGAAAGGCACACTCCTGACAATAGTTCGTGTTGCACTCCGGACAATCTACACATTTCACACAATTCAACAAATCAATCACTGGAACACGAATAGAACCAAAAATAAAACCAACAGCAAGAAAACCATTTTTAAAACTCAACAACAGGAGCATAAAAGAACCTAAATTACACTACGATCACAAGGCAAAAAGAATCACTCGATTCCGATACACGGTTTAAAAGATACGGCCTTTGGAAGATTTAATTTGAATTCAAACGAATTCAAATTTGAACAGTGCAAACATGTGCAAGGTCGGTACTGTGATAATGTGTTGATTTTTGTGAGTGCATAGGAAAAAGAATTACCTAAATTGGAGCTATAGACTAAAAGATATAGCTAAAAGAAGTTAGAGAACAAATCTGGAAAGAAAAACAAAACAACAGAAAACTCCTACACTGTTCGTGCGTGTACTGTAGCAGGTTGCCACGTGGCAGCGCGCGTTTGGGCAGGTGGTAATGTGCGCGCGTGTGCTCACCGAAACAGAGGAAAAACGACGGTGGCTTCGGGCGTCGGCGGCGGTGGCTCTCTGGCGAGTCTCCGGCGAAGGTGATGTGACGGGCGGAGGCAGCTTCGAGTTGCGGAGGTGGTGGTGGTGCTCAGCGACGGCGAGGCGACCTCTGTTGGCGACGGCAGCGACTCGAACGTGGCTCCTCTGATGAAGTCGAAACGACTTGTTCCTCTCCCTCTGCCGCGCCTTCGGCAATAAAAGATGTCAGGCGGCGGCGGCTTCGAGTGGGGAAACCAAAGGAACGAA
Source organism: Triticum urartu (assembly GCF_056163025.1). Classification (NCBI taxonomy): domain Eukaryota; kingdom Viridiplantae; phylum Streptophyta; class Magnoliopsida; order Poales; family Poaceae; genus Triticum; species Triticum urartu. The sequence goes on from NC_141875.1 coordinate 273,674,775, forward strand.
CTATGGCGACAAGGGCTTACTAACGGCAATGAAATCATCCATCAAACAACGGCGAACTCCGAGCTCGACGCGAGATCCGTTTTCGCCCAACAGCGCGTGCTGCAACGAAGAGGATCGAGACAGGAGCTGCTGAGTCTCCCCTAGGGGTTTTGCTCGCGTATGGTAGGTCGGGCGCGCTTGAGGTGGACCAGGGGCGCGGGGTCGAGTCGGGCTCGGCCTTGGCGTGCGCGCGCGTGGCAGCAGCGTGCTCGGGGTGGGGGAAGCGACGCGGGGCCCGCTAGTCAATTGCTCTAGGCGGCTAGCGAATCGGGTGCGGGTCGGGCATGGGCGGCGCGGGGCGTACCGCTTCTGCGGCTGTGTGCTGCTGCTGCGCTGGCTGGCTGGGCCGTGGCGATGGGCCGGTTGGCTGGCTGCCTCTATTTTTTTTAAACGAGCAGCAAAACAAAATTAATAAAATAAAATACACAATTCAAATTCTAAATAAAAATACCTAGACACACAATCAAAATATCCCTACAGCTATAAACTACAGCAACACTAGTTCCAACAATAATGCAATTTTCGAAAATAGTTTTTATGCAGAAGGCCACACATAACAGTAACAAAACTGACAAATAAATATTTTAAAGGTTATAAAAATTACCTGAACATATCAGATGAACTAGAAACAATATTCTTCACATTATGAACATTTTAAAACAGGGGAGAAGTCATGTTATCTCCGCTCCAATAAATTGCCTTTAGTTGCATAATGTTTCGAATATTGCAGAAAGACAAATAATGCAATAAAAATATGATATGCATATGAATGATCTAATAACATCCTAATTTAGGAAAATTGGGATGTTACAATGATTTCGGTCGAAATCGATATAAGGATCATCGAAAACAGATGCACGGTTTGCAAATGACAAGCAAAACAAGAATGATGCAAAACTGCACTTAACTGCATCATAGCACTTTAGTTGCAATAAGAAACTATTCTACAGCACTCCAACATAGCAACAAAGCACATGAAAGTGAAGTATAGGTGAAGCTCTACAAATGATGAACACTGAGCTCCTGCAAGAACTCACTAAACATGTCAAAACAACATCAGGGTGCAATGTTTAGAGCTAGCAAACAACATGCTACAGGAACATATCATGGCAAACAAAGGCATGTTATGCTATTACTAAAGACATAGAACAAATCTCCCTTACTGAACTTTAACCAAATATGCATGGACAAGATGGTAGCATCAATGCAAACATGGCAAATGATATGATCAGTTTCAGATAGTAGAAAAACAGAACATGGCAGAAATATATTCATGATAGCAACTTTGCAAGCTCATGCGACTCACCACAAAGCATTTCATGGCATCACAAGGTAACCAACAGAAAGTAGACATATTCATTAAGCTAAGCATGGAAAGAGAAAGATCATAGAGTACATGTATCACTAGCAACATCCATTGAAAAAATGAACTTCATGTTAACAATCTGCCATGAACACTATTTAGCAAAAGTAGAACATGGAAAAGACAAGCTAGAGTACTCCATAATTACAACCAGAGGCATGAATGGATAGAACAGTACCACATCTTCAAAACACTCTTACTGAACTACCTCAAAATGTGCATGGATCTACTAGTAGCGACAAGACAACATAGCATCATAATATGACAGGAAAAGACTTGGCAAATAACTAAGTGTCTGAAATCAGCAACATCATATAGCCTACTTTGCATGCTTGTGCTAGTCACCACAGAGCTCACAAAAATAGAAGGCTTGGACCACTATAAACATGGCATGGACATGCTCCTAAAATATGTAGATATCATGCTCATAGGATGCACACACAAAATGCAATCAAAATGAAAAATTAGCAAGTTATGTTAAATTCCAGCAGACAACATCATATAGCACTTTTGCAACGAGGGTTAAGGCATTAATATGGACAGTAACATGTATGAAGATGCCACTAACAATAAGAGCATCACAAGGCAAACATTTCGATATATCATATGCGGAAATCGGAGCAACATGCATGGAGATATGACATGATGAACACAGGCACATAAAGTAGAGATTTCGGGGACATGGAAGATTTTGTCACCTCGCGGATCTAGGGTTTCAAATGGCGCAGAATCCGAGGCGGTCGGAGTTCATGCTGGAGATGGAGGAGACGGCGGCCAGAGTGGGACGCCGGCGAGGTCGGGGCGGTGCCGGATAGGGACGCCGGCGAGGGAGGTTCGTCGGAGGCGGCAGGCTTGCGGGCGGCCACCAGTGGCATCGGGCGGTGCAGTTGCTCTGGCGCAGTGGTGTCATGCGCGAGGTCGCGGGGCGGCGAACGAGCGGTGGCAGGAGGAGCGGGCGGTGGCAAGGTGCTCTGCTGGCACGCGGCGGCGGCGGCCCAGCTCAGGCCCGGGAAGGGCCAGATCTGGGCTCCCGCAGGCCCGCGGCGGCGCGCGGTGGCGAGACGGCGCGCGTGGACAGGTGGCGGCGCCTGAGTGGAGGAGCGAGGTGGCGGCACCACGTGTCGCCTCCCGGTTGGTTGGGGCGATGTGTCCGGCGGCAGTGGATTTGTCCGGGGGCGCGAGGGGATGAGGGTTATGGTTTCGTCCGCAAATTCGGGGGAGAGGGATGTATATATAGGTAGGGGGAGCTAGGAGAGTCCAAATGAGGTGCGGTTTTTGCCCACATGTTCGTGATCTAATGACGGAGAGCATGGAGGGGGTTTAGATTGGTTAGTGGGCTGTTTTTGGAGGTGTGTTTGGCTACAACAAGAGAGGGGCTTTTGTGATTACCCGGTTAACCGTTGGGGCATCAAACGACCTCCAAATGGAACGAAATTTGACAGGCAGCCTGCTGGTGATGTACCAAATCCACTCGACAAATCTCGACCCATTTCGAGAACGTTTTTCTCTCGCTCACGAAACGATATTTGAGAGGCGCAACAGGTGCATGTGGGAGTGTTGGATCACGAAACGGACAACGGGGAAAATGACCGGATGCATGAGACGAACACGAATGCAAATGAGATCCACATGATGACATGAGATGAAATGCATGATATGAACAAAATGGAAAAAAAGACAAAAACCCAACCATGAAGGAAATATCATATCACATAGCCGGAAATGGCAAGAGTTGGAGTTACAAATATGGAATGTTATATCCGGGGTGTTACAACTCTCCACCACTACAAGAGGATCTCGGCCCAAGATCTAGGACTGAAAGAACTCCGGATATTCGGAACGGAGGTGATCCTCGCACTCCCAGGTGGCTTCTCGGTTGGAATGGACCGAACAATTAACTTTTAGGAATTTGATTGACTTGTTGCGAGTTTTGCGCTCGGTTTCTTGAAGAATGGCAACGGGATGCTCATGATAAGACAAATCTTCTTGGAGATTAATCTCTTCAAAGTTGATAGTGCACTCAGGCGTCTTGAAGCACTTCTGAAGCTGTGACATGTGAAGCACGTCGTGCACATTTGCGAAGTTGGACGGAAGCTTGAGTTGATAGGCGAGGTCGCCTCTTTTGCCAATGATCTTGAAAGGACCCACATATCTCGGGGCAAGGTTCCCTTTGATACCGAAGCGTCGAGTGCCTTTCATTGGAGAGATGCGTAGGTAGACACGATCTCCGATCTCAAAAGCCAACTCATGGTGCTTGCTATCATAGTAACTCTTCTGGAGTGATTACGCGGCTTTGAGATTTTCATAGATGACTTTACACATTTCTTTAGCTTCTGTGATCAAGTTGTTGCCAAGAAGTTGGCGTTCACCAGTCTCGGACCAATTGAGAGGAGTACGACACTTTCTGCCATATAGAATTTCGAACAGGGCCTTGCCCGAACTTGCTTAGAAGCTGTTGTTGTAGGAGAACTCGGCATATGGGAGACAATCTTCCCACTTCAAACCAAAAGAGACGACACAATCCCTAAGCATATCCTCAAGGATTTGATTGACTCACTCGACTTGGCCACTTGTTTGTGGACGAAAAGCCATGCTGAAGCGAATGTTGGTGCCCATGGCCTTCTGGAAGGAGTCCTAGAACTTAGAAGCGAAAATTCTTCCATGGTCTGAAGAGATCAATTGCAGAATTCCGTGCAACGAGACAATTCTGGAGGTGTATAGCTCTGCCAACTGAGGTGTCATGATAGATTCTTTGATTGGAAGGAAATGAGCCAATTTTGTAAGCTTGTCAATGACAACGAACATAGCATCATTCCCACGCTTGGACTTGGGAAATCCAAAGACAAAGTCCATTTCAATATGATCAAACTTCCATTCTGGAATAGCAAGAGCTTGGAGGAGATTAGCTGGTCATTGGTGTTCTTCTTTCACCCTTCGACAGACATCACATTCATTCACGAATTGAGCAATATCTCGCTTCATTCGAGTCCACCAATACGACTGCTTGAGGTCATGGTACATCTTCGAACTACCTGGATGGATGGAAAGAAGAGAATTGTGCGCTTCTCGAAGAATAAGGTGTCCTTGTCATCAATCCGATCCTCGAAGAATAAGGTGTCCTTGTCATCAATGCGATAGCACTTGTATTTGGATAAGCCCTTGGCAATACCGTGTTTAACTCTCTTTACCTTGGTGTCAAGGAGTTGTGCCTCACAAATTTGGTCTTCCAAGGTTGGAGTGACTTAAAGGTTGGCAAGAAAACCTTGAGGAACAACTTGGAGATTCAGCTTGCGGAAAGCCTCACAAAGATCCAGTTGGAATGGCTTGAGAATTAAGTTGTTGCAATTAGCCTTCCTGCTCAAAGCATCTGCAATCGCATTTGCCTTGCTTGGACTATATTCAATACTTGGGTTGTACTCTTGAATCATTTCGACCCAACGAGTTTGCCCAAGGTTGAGGTTGGGTTGAGTGAAGATATACTTGAGGCTCTTGTGATCTGTGAAAATGTCCACTTACCTTCCAACAAGAGATGGCTCCATGTTATTAATGCATGGACAACTGCCGCCAACTCAAGATCGTGAGTGGGGTAGTTCCTTTTGTTGGGCTTCAACTAATGAGAAGTATAGGCCACAACTTTATTCTCTTGCATTAATACAGTGCCAAGACCATGTAATGAGGCATCACAGAAAACTTCGAATGGCCTGGATTCATCAGGAGGAGTTAAGACAGGAGCTGAGACGAGCTTTTCTTTTAGAGTGTTGAAAGCAACGTCACACTCAGGAGTCCAAACATACTTGACATGCTTCTAGAGGAGGTTGGAAAGAGGCTTTGCAATCTTTGAGAAATTCTCAACGAATATTCGACAATAGCTTGCAAGTCCAAGGAAATTGTGGAGCTGCTTGACATTCTGAGGAGGCTCCCAATTCACAACTGCAGAAACCTTCTCTAGATTAACAGCACTGCCCTTGGCTGAGATGATATGGCCAAGGTAAATAACTTCATCAAGTCAAAACTCACATTTGGAAAACTTTGCATAGAATTGATACTCTCTGAGCTTGTCGAGCACCAATCACAAATGCTTGGCATGATCCTTCTTATTCTTTGAGAACACCAAGATATCATCGAGATACACCAGGATGAATTCATTTGTGTAGGGGTTGAAGATGAAGTTCATCATGCGAGAGTACATTGGAGGAGCATTGACAAGGCCGAAGGACATGACTGTATATTCATAAGAACCAAAGCTTGTTCTGAATGTTTTCTTGGGGATATCATGTTCACGAATGCGAATCTAATGATAACCCATACGTAGGTCAAGCTTGGAAAACACTTTTGCACCTTTAAGTTTCTCGAATAGCTCATTGATGTTGGGAAGTGGATACTTGTTCTTGATTGTCTTCTTGTTCAATGGACAGTAATCGACGCAAAGTCGGTTCATGGCACCCTTCTTCTGGATAAAAAGAACACCACAACTCCACGGAGATGAACTCGGTCTGATCAGGCCTAGACGCTCTTGTTCATCGAGTTGTTTCTTCAATTCCTTCAGCTCCTTTATTCCAAGCTTGTATGGACGCTTGCAAACGGGTTCAGTACTAGGCTCAAGATAGATAACGAACTCAACTAGCCGGTGTGGAGGCATTCCCAGAAGCTCTTCTAGAAAGACATCTTGGTACTCACAAACAACTGGAATTTGAGAGATAGCGTCTAACTCGCCCTTCTCATTGAGGGAAAACAACCGGATAGTTTCATCACGAGCGGCATAGATGATCACATCCTCAGAAAGAGTGTGTCAACATAATCTCCTTGGTAGCACAATCAAGGAAGGCCTTGTGCTTAGAAAGCCAATCCATGCCGAGAATTAGATCAATATCAGAGTCGCCAAGAACAATTGGGGAAGCCATGAATTTATAGTTGCCCATCTTGATAGAGACATCGGGAGCTACCAAACTAGGAGTTATAATATTTCCCGGAGAAACAACTTGCATAACTTTGGACAAAACGTCTGTGTCAAAATTGTGCTCTAAAGCAAATGGGTATGACAAGAAAGAATGTGATGCACCAGAATCAAACAATACATTAGCAGGAATGGAGTTAACTGAAAGGTTACCCATGATCACATCTGAGGAATCCTCTACTTGAGCTGTGTTCATCATGTTCACCTTAGCACGATTGGGATTATGCTTGACCTCTGCACTGCTTGAAGAACTCACAGGAGGAGGAGGCGGAAGGCACCTTTGGCTGAAGCACTTGTTTGCATAGTGACCTTTCTGCTGACACTTGTTGCAAGTGACTTCTGAGAGCGAACGATGATAAGAAGGAGGAGCACATGACCTTGGAGCTTGAGTCTGAGACTTGTTCTGATAGCCTGGGTTGGGTGGGTGGGAAGATCCATGGCCACCTTTGTTCTTCTGCTGGTAGGGCTGACAAAACAGAGGAGGAAGAAGCCAGAACTGCTGTTGCTTAGCTGCCACTTGTGAGGAAGAAGAAGACTGAAATGCAAACCTAATTCTCTTCTTCGATGCCTCACACTTGAGTTGAGCACCTTCTTGCTTGAGGGCCATGTTATAGAATTGATCGAACTTAGTACGCTCAACAAGAATGAGAGCTAACTTCAGATTTTCTCTGAGGCCACCCTTGAAGTGATAGATCATGCTCTTTTCATCAGGAACGTCCTGCCTTGCGAAGCGAGCAAGTTCCTAAAACTAGATGTTGTATTTATACACATGCATGCTTCCTTGCTTGAGACTGTGGAACTCCTCATGCTTTCTCTCAGCAACACTTGTTGGAATATGATGAGCTTTGAAATCTCAGCAGAAATCATCCCAGGTAATCACTCGACCTCCTCTGGAATCTTTGTATTATTGATACCAATCAGCAGCTTGGTCCTTGAGCTAAAATGAAGTGAACTTGATGTAGTCCTCAGGCCTGACATTGCTACATTCAAAATGTTTACTGATGTCCTTGAGCCAATCATCAGCGTCCGTGGCCTCGAGACAGTTGCTGAAAGACTTTGGATGATTTGCAAGGAACTGGTTGAGGCTAGCAAACTGAGGTTGATTGTCGAACTGCCCTTGACCTTGATTTCCTTGGTTGCCTTGGCCTTGATTGCGCTCTTGCAAGAGTTGCAAAAACATCTGGGTATTGGCGTTGGTGGCTGCCATGACAGCTTGCCATGCCTCCGGAGGCGGCGGAGGTGGCGGAGGTGGAGGGTTTGCCTGACTACCATCATTGCGGTCCGGATTCAAATGCATTGGAGAAGCCATACTATAGAGGGTGACATCCGTTAGAACCTTGATAGACAGATAGACAAGCTGAATCAACGGATAGAAATTGCAACATATAGTCTTCACAATAAACATCCAAACAAGGATTGAACGAATGAATTCCAAAATTAACATTACACGACTATTAAGGTGAGAAGCCACTTAAAAGAGATTGATGAATGAAACAACAAGGTATGGCTGGAACACATAAGTGGTAAGGATTACCCAATCACAAAACAAATATCTGCGGGAAGAAATACTAAGAGCTACTTGAATTCCCACCTATAAACTCCTGAAACTTTATGGTCATGCAATATGGTGTTGGGGATACAGGGCGGAACAATATATATCACACAACTAACAAGCCCTACGCTCCAACTGTATCCATCCGTCAACACATAACCAAGAAAACTCCAAAAATCATGTACCTCAACCTTCAAAAAGCATCCGTTATACGAGCTATGACAATACTCCCAAACTCCCTCCCCAGTACTAGGTGGCGTCAAGGTTATCTCACCACTAACTGCATAAAAGAGATTTTCAATGTCGGCGAACTCAGGTATTCCACAACTGCAACGATGAAATTGTGACGACAACACCTCAGAACTCAACTCCCTGGCATACTACCACAACCCCTAAATGTCAGGTGGCACCAAGAACAATGTTCTCGTCACAAGAGTATTGGAACGATCCCAACATACCCGCGTGATCCTATTTTTTTAGCGAAATTGAGGAGAGGAAAGTCAAAACATCTACGTCAGGAGACCTCACCAGAGCGACGAAGGGCACTGAGGAGTAAAAAGAATCCTACTCTTTGATATATATAATCCTAATACTCAAAACATTTTTGTTCTAGACTCAACAATGTCAGCAATTCGATCAAGCAGTGGGCTCCTAAGTCGGGGATGGCTATGATTACCAACTTGTAATGCGCAAGATGCGGCTATATCTCCCACGTGTCGAGGCACGACTTAGAGGCATAACCACATGTTGGTTTTGTCGCAAGAAGGGTCATCTTCACACAATCCCATGTAATGAACAAGAAAGTGATAAATAGAGTTGGCTTACAATCGCCATGTCACACAATGATCAAATAATTCATACATCATTCAGAGTACACACATAGTCCGGCTACAGACAAATCCGAATGAAAAGAAGATAACCCAAGTGGTAGATCCCCAATCGTCCCAACTGGGCACCACTAGTGATCATCAGGAAATGAAACATAGTAACGACCAAGGTCCTTGTCGAACTCCCACTTGAGTTCGGTAGCATCACCTGCACTGGCATCATCGGCACCTGCAAGTGTGTTGGTAGTATCGGTCAGTGACGAGGACTCAACAATCTCAAAACCGGTGAGATCAAGATTATTTAAGTTTATGGGTAGGATATGGTAATGAGGTGGAGTTGCAGCAAGCACTAAGAAAATATGGTGGCTAACATACAAGTACAAGAGTAAGATGTGAAAGTGCGTTATATCGACTAGAGGGGGGGGTGAATAGGCGATTTTTATGAAAGTCTTCAAAAGTGAGAGTTATGAAGACAAACAGTGAAGATTATGCCTATTACTATACAGCGGAAGTTAGATTACACTAGGCAAGCCATGGTCAAGTATTCAATAAAGTGAAAGCGCAGTGACAAAAGCTTCAGTGTAATAAGGATCAGGTAGGAAGAAGTTATGAAGCCAAACAGATCATACATTCATGTTGTGAAGACAAAAGATAAAGCAAGCATGCAATGGCTTCACAATGAATAACTGTAAGTGAGAGGAAGTGAAGATGAAACCAGCGATGCGTTGAAGACAATGATTTGTTTGACCAGTTCCAGTTGCTGTGACAACTGTACGTCTGGTTGGAGCGGCTAGGTATTTAAACCAAAGGACACACAGTCCCGGACACCCAGTCAAGGACACTTAGTCCAAGACACCCAGTCCTCACCGTTTTCTCCTTGAGCTAAGGTCACACAGACCTCGCCCAATCACTCCAGTAAGTCTTCAAGGTAGACTCCCAAACCTTCACAGACTTCGTTCACTGGCAATCCACAATTTCTCTTGGATGCTCTGAACGCGACGCCTAACCGTCTGGAGGATGCACAGTCCTCAAGTGTAATAAGTCTTCAGATCACACAGACACGAAGACTTAAGTGATGCCCAATTTGCTCTGGCTCTGGGTGGTTAGGGCTTTTCTCCTCACTGGGAATTTTTCTTTCAAAGGCTTCGAGGTGGGTTGCTCTTAAACGACAAAAGCCGTGCACTGAAATCTGAGCAGCCAACCGTTTATGGTTGTGGGGGGTGAACTATTTATAGCCACTTGGCAACCCGACCTGATCTGTCCGAAATGACCCTGGGTCACTAAGGAACTGGCACGTGTACCAACGGTCGAATTTTGAACTCACACGACAACTTTACTTGGGCTACAAGTAAAGCTGACTTGTCTGACTCTGGACAAGATTTTCTCTCAAAGTCTTCGCTCGAAGACATAGGATTTGAATTAGGCATCACTTCAGTCATTCTGACTGGTTCTCTTTGACCCCACTTAACAGTATGGTGGTTCCTATGACACAACATGAATGAAATAAAACTACGAAGGATCTAGGTCTTCGAGTTCCAAACGCTTCATAGGGAGTCTTCTCCTGTCATTGTCTTCAATATGAATATCTTCATAAACCACCATTGTCTTCAATGTCTTCGTACATTTTTAGGGGTCATCTCTGGTAGTAAAACCGAATCAATGAGGGACTTCTACCTGTGTTTTCCTGCAATTCTCACAAACACATTAGTCCCTCAACTAGGTTTGTCGTCAATACTCCAAAACCAACTAGGGGTGGCTCTAGATGCACTTACAATCTCCCCCTTTTTGGTGATTGATGACAAATTAGTTGAAGTTTTCAACGGGGAACGTAATTTGTGAAATAGTAAAGGAATTTGTCTTCATAAGTTGCAAGGGCTCCCCCTGAAGATGTCCATATAAGTAATTTGCCTTTTGAATGCAAATGCACATGGCAGGTTGTACTTGTGGAGATCCACTTCAACTTATGATGACAATCCACTATGCATGTGAAAGTATATGAAGATAATGTCATGCATAATGGAGAATGGACGTCTGCAGTAAGAGATGAGTGCGGAATTTATCGTCGCACATGCGGAATTTATCTTCGCAAAACGGAGTGACAAACAGGTAGCAGACGACCATCAGGGCTAAGTGTTACAACTCAATGAAGCAAAAAGAACGGGAGTTGTAAGCACGAAGCAAAATATAGCAAAAATATGAAGGCACCCTCCCATAGTGACCCGCTTGAAGACTATAACCATCATATGCTTCTCCCCCTTTTGTCAGTGATGACCAAAAAGGTTTGAAGACATAGAGGTTTCTATGCGTTCCCAGGCGCAGCAGGGTCGGTGGAGTTGTTTGGCGGTGGTGCAGACGAGCTTGGTGCAGATTCGACGCGCTTTGAAGCAGGTGGAGATGATGTCGCGTCGTCTTCTTCTTCAATGATCCGGGCAGACACGGTGGCAGCAGAAGAAGAGAACTCTGACTCTTCAAGTGATGGTGTGCTGCGCATCACCGCTCTTCTTGGAGGCGTGGAGTCAAATTTGAAGTGCTCTGTGAAGCCATCCTCATGCAGTTCAGCTTCAGGGCATATCATAGTGAGGCCCTTCCAAGTGCGGCGACAGGTCTCGTGTGTGACAAATGCATTCTTGGTTGCCAGATTTCTGATGCGATTGACTTCTTGCATGATGCTTTTCATCTGCCTCTTGAGCCAGTCATGATGCCTATCTTGCTTTTGGTGAAGAGCCACAAGAAGCTCTCTGTCATTGAGTGCACGAGCGCGCTTCTTGGGTCTCTTTGCAGCTGTGCTGTTGGTGGCTTCAGTTGATGCAGGGGCACGTGTGGTGCCAGCCATTGGATACACTCGGGAGAGAGCTTCAACACCTTCAATATTTTGAGTGAAGCTCTGGTGTTCTGCATTCTGAAGACTTAGTGGTTGCTTGGCCGGCTCTGGATATATTGCTTCAGCAGATGTGTCCATGTCGGGCAAAAATATCTGATGATTGCGGGCGGAGGGTTGATAGGAGATTGCAGAGTGAAGCTTGATCAGCCTCATAACCCAAGGGGCATAAAACTTTAAGCCAAACAGTTCTGAAGCAGACGCTGCAAATTGACGGATGAAGAGATCCTGTGTATTGAAGCATTTGCCGTGAAGAATGCAGAAGATGAGAGTCTTCATTGCACCATCAATCGTTGCATATCGAGAGTGTCCCTTGACTGGCCAGAGAGTCCGCCTTATGATGTGATATATTGTTTTGGGCAGGTACTCTAAGTCTTCAACGAAGAACCTAGTTGGATAGGGTGCATTGGAGGAAATGGCTTCATCATTGAGAGCATCTGACTCATATCTGGCTCAGGACGCTGAAATATGCTTTCAATGGCTTCAGCATGGAGTTGGCACCCTTCTTCAAAGAATTCGCCAGGAGTGGGAAGGCCGGTAAGCTCAATTAGGTCGAAAGCATTGGCTTCATGATGGATATTGCCTGTCATCCACTCCAGGATCCATGTCTTCGGGTCTCTGTTATAGCCTTTGATATGCAAAGTGGCATAGAACTAGAGCAGAAGCTCTTCGTTCCAGTGCTCTTCGTCAGTGATAAATGGCAGCAACCCCACTTGCTTGAAGCAATCCAGTGCTTCTTCCAGACCAGGCAGACCTGCAACAGCTTCAACCTCAAGGCGCTTGTGAGGAAAGATGCGGCCTTGGTTGTAGAGGATGCATGAATAATAGCTGCGCTGTTGATGGCTCCAGAACCTATCTGATACAATCCATTCCCTTGAATAAGGGTTCTTGGAGTGGTCGAAAAACGTGTTATCTGCCCTGAAGCCGTTGATGTTGAAGGAACCAGGAGCTGATGCAGGACCTGGGAACCTTGGTAGTCGTGGGATCGGCTTCTGGACCTGGGGCCTGTGCGCAATATGATAGTGGAATTGTGGTCCGGCAGCAGACTCAGGCACAGAATGTTCAGGAGCAGTAGCTTCGGTGTCTTCTGAAGCTGTTGTTGGGGAGGGCTCCACATTTGCTTCGGCGTTGTTTGTGGCAGCCTCAACATTTTCAGCTTCAGGCACGTTCTCCTTGAGAACTGCTTCTTGTTGGTGCGGGGGAGTTGGAGCTTGTGGTATTTCTGCTTGCTCTTCGGCTGATGCAGCCGGAATGTCTTCAACACCCTGAGCCCTTGGCCCTCTGCGAAGCCTATGGAGGGTAGGCGCCGGTGGAGTTGAAGTGGGTTGGAGCTCATCTTCCTCCTGTGGGCGATCTGCCCACGACGCATCTTGTGTGATTGGCGTCAATGGACGACCAATACTGATCTGTTCGCTTGTCTTAAGCTGAGGAAGGGCTGCATCACCTTGCACATTGTCTTGGGGACCAATGTCTTCAGCAGCATTAGGGTTGGCTGCTGGAATGTCTTCAGCGTGCGGAGCCTCTATGTAACCAGGCTCATGCACAGCCATCTGACGATCTGTGTCAGGATAGCGGACGCAGAGTGGTTCAACTATCAGGGGCTCTGTGGGAGCAGCCCGAGATTTCTTGGTCTTGCGCTTCTTGATAATGGGTTCAGAAGGAGAGGCTTCAGAATGTTTTCTTTTCATAGCTTTAGCCTCTGCAGTCCGTGTCTTCTTGTGCTGTGAGGCGATTGATCGACTCTTGGGCTTTGAGCCAGTCGTTGCAGCGGGGAAGACAATCGGAGCATTAGGTTCTGACCTTGGCGCTTCAGGTTCGGGCACAGACGCCTTCTTTTTCTTCTTCGCGGCCATCCTGGGGTCAATGCCGGGACGCCCAAGTGCCTTGCGCTTTTCTGCCTCATTGTAGGCCTGCACGCAGTGATCAGCCAAAGTCTTCATGCGTTCTCGCGAGCCTTGAGCTTTAGCACGCGTCTTCACGAAGCTCTCTTTCAGCTCATGCAACATAGTTTTGAAGCTTTTCACTTCTTGCACACTGAGCTTGGCCACGTGCTTCTTGAATTGAGCCTTTTCATAATCAATTTTCTGCTTCAATTCTACAATTCGCTGGGCTATTGCAAGTTCTGAAGCGATTGCACCTTGAAAGGCAACACTGAGGCCTATGGGTAGCTGCAGATCATTGAAGCTTATGTCTAGTGTGTCAAACCATTCATCGATGAAGTTGTGGATGATGGCGACATCAAACAGAGGCAGATTGTTGAAGATTTCAGCCTCCTCCTTGCTCTTGATGAGCTGCTCAAGAGCATCATCTCCAAGATCTTCATCGCTTGAGAGATCAATGGCTTCGCAGCGCAGAATGTCAGCAGCTGTGAGCTCTTTGCCTGTGAGTGGCTGAGGCTTCTTGGCTTCTTGGGGCTTGGACACTCGTGATAAGCCTTCTGACTGCACACTGGCTTCAGGAGGTGCAGTTGCTAAAGGCTTCACTCTTGCTATCTTGGGAGAAGCGGCTGGCTTTGAAGCTTTTGGAGCTTTTGGCTTCTTCTGCTTTGGCTTCGGAGCAGCAGGGGCGTCATCTGACTCAGTATCTGCTGGAGGGTCATTCACAGCAGTCCCTTGGACTAGGATGCGAGTGATGAGGCCAGCAAGATTGGCATACGGCCCGATGATATTGGGATCGGCGTTGCGTGTGCCATCTGCCCTTGGTGAGGAGGGACCAGGGTTGAAGTCAAGCCCAAATTTCTTCTTGTTTATCTTCGCTGACTGTTGTGCAAACTGAAAGTTGCGCTTGAAGAGATTATCATCGCGGCACCAGAGAAGTGATGACGGATGTGCCTCAGCTGGCTGTGGTCCTCTCACCATGCATGGATAGAAGCCTTGAGCAATGGCTTCGTCTCTGGACTTGGGTACGAGATTTTTGTATAATACATCTCCCCACGGTCTCTTGATGGCGCACTTCTCCGCATATTCCTGAGTGACGAAGCGGTAATGGAACCATTGCTCTGCCCAATATCTTCGAATCCATTGGATTCGTGTCTTGCGCTGACCATAGCTTTCTTCAGGATCAGTTTTGTACATCTCTGCCAATTCATCAGGCAGATCTTTGGATGTTTCACCACGTCGCTGTCTTCCTCCCTTCCTTGCTACTGTTTCTGAAGCCATGAATAACTTGCAAGGCTTCAAGATGTTCAAAGGCTTCAAAGGATTCCTTTTGCAAGAACTGGCTTCAGGCGAGTTGATGTGATGCTGCAAGTACTCTGCAAATGAATGCAGACTATGAGAACCAAAGGATTCTCCTACGGACATGTACCTGTGACAGCATTAAGGTGCGAGGGAAGGGGAAGAGGTCATATGCATTCTCAGAAGATTTTGAAGATAAATCGGTTTGGAAGACATTGACCTCATTATGCGAAGACATTCACTTATAGATAAGAAGTTGGTTCCAGATTTGTACGAACCCACAGATCAGTACAAGTGAGGAATCTAACTACTTTATGAAGCACAAGTGAATATACTAGGCATGTTATGAGATGCAGCGAGAGATTTAACTGGTGTGAAGAGAAACTTCTTATGGCAGAAAGTGACTGAACTGTAGGATCAAAAGAAGCTGTAAAAAGAGGTTTTATTTACCACACTTGGAACTGCTAGACGAAGTGAGAGTTGAGACGAGAAGTTCAATCCTCCGTGCCCTAACTTGGCGACGGAAGACACCTACGGCGACGGCGGAGAGAGCGATGTCCGCGGTCGGCGTGAAAACGGCGTCGGAGAGGTTGCGGCAGTGAAGCGCGTCGTCGCCGGCGTCGTCGAGTGCTAGCGGTGGCGCTAGGGTTCGTGCGAGGGTGGAAGAAGGAGATAATGACCGCAGTGAATCATGTATTTATAGGGATAGAGGCGGCACAGCGCTATTACGCAGGTGCCCCTGGCGGTTCGCATTTGAGGCACGCGTGGCCAGTTAGAGGAAGATTGGGATTTGTTCCATGTCCCACGCACGCCTAAATTGTCGGACGGTCGTTCCTGCTTCTCCGGATCTTATGTGGAGGAATGAGCATTAAAAACGGACTTTTATGGTTGTCTTAATGTCTTCGGCTGACAAGGACACAGGGAAGACATTCGACAGTTTCAACAGAATGCATATGACTTGGAGAGATAGAGTTTGAGATAGAAAGCATAGAGAGGTTAGGGTCCGATCACATTCACTTAGTTCAAAAGATTCAATCAAGAAGACATAGCTATAAGTGAATGCTGTAGAGGACAGAACATCAGTACATATATATCCATATAATCAACGAAGTGAAGATAATCATGAAGACATATTGAGAATTAAACCAAACCAATTGTGAAGACATTGAGAGGTAACGCCATGTGAGAAACGCTTCAAAATGGAACGTTTGGTGGTGGCGTTACCCACCGTATAGGAAGTATTAGACCCAGATACGGCGCACAATTATCGTGCCGCTCCGAAGTCAAATTCCACATTAATGTATTCACACTTAGAATGTATGTCTTCATTGTTTGAAGATATACGCTACTTTGTGTGTTGCACATCTAAGTCATCAATATGCTTAAGTGTTAGGATGTGTGCCTGATCACAGGACATTTGAGGATTCCAAGATATTTAGCTCACACCGTAACTTGCAAAATCTCTTCTCATCCAAGGGCTTTGTGAAGATATCTGCCAATTGCTCTTTAGTGTTGACGTGTATGATATCAATGTCTTCCTTCACAACATGATCTCTGAGAAAGTGATGACGAATTTCAATGTGCTTTGTCTTCGAGTGCTGAACTGGGTTGTTGGCAATCTTGATGGCGCTTTCGTTGTCGCAGTAAAGTGGCACTTGCTTCAGATGAATGCCATAATCCTTGAGTGTTTGCTTCATCCACAGAAGCTGAGCGCAGCAAGATCCAGCAGCAATGTATTCAGATTCAGCAGTGGAGAGTGATACACAGTTCTGCTTCTTTGAAGACCAACATACAAGTGATCGTCCCAGAAAGTGACATGT
Source organism: Triticum urartu (assembly GCF_056163025.1). NCBI lineage: Eukaryota > Viridiplantae > Streptophyta > Magnoliopsida > Poales > Poaceae > Triticum > Triticum urartu. Next base: position 273,691,384 of record NC_141875.1, read on the forward strand.
GCCTGATGTAGACTTGCGATCAACTTTGTCACCAGCATAATCAGCATCCGAAAATCCAACTAAATCAAACTCTGAGCCCTTTGGATACCATAATCCTAGAGTTGGGGTGTGAGCCAAATATCGAAGAATTCGCTTCACAGCTAAGTGATGCGACTCCTTTGGTGTCGCTTGAAATCGATCACACAGGCAAACACTGAGCATGATATCTGGCCTAGATGCACATAAATAAAGCAAAGACCCAATCATGGAGCGGTATACCTTTTGATCGAACTCTTTACCGTTGTCGTCGGGACCCAGATGATGCTTGGCTGGCATTGGTGTTGTGAAGCCTTTGCAGTCTTGCATACCGAACTTCTTTAGGCATTCTTTAAGATATTTCTCTTGTGATATGAAGATGCCGTTGCGTTGTTGCCGTATTTGAAGACCGAGAAAGAACTTCAGCTCCCCCATCATGGACATCTGATATTGCTCTTGCATCATGTATTCAAATTCTTCACTATACTTCTGATTGGTGCATCCGAAGATAATGTCATCCACATATATTTGGCACACAAACAGTTCACCATCATATGTCTTCGTGAAAAGAGTGGGATCCAGGGAACCAGGTATGAAGCCTTTGCTTTTCAGAAAGTACTTGAGTGTATCATGCCAGGCCCTAGGGGCTTGTTTGAGGCCATACAGTGCCTTGTTGAGCTTGTATACCATATCAGGATGTTTTGGATTTTCAAAGCCAGGTGGTTGTGCAACATACACTTCTTCTTCAATCTTCCCATTGAGAAAGGCACTTTTCACATCCATCTGATAGAAAAGTATGTTATGATGATTTGCATAGGCCAGCAGTATGCGTATGGCTTCAAGCCTAGCCACAGGAGCAAATGTTTCATCGAAGTCAATGCCCTCCACTTGAGTATATCCTTGAGCAACTAGACGAGCTTTGTTTCTGACAACTTGACCATGCTCATCTTGCTTGTTGCGGTATATCCATTTGGTGCCTATTATGTTGTGCTTCCGTGGATCAGGACGCTTAACCAGTTCCCATACATTATTCAGCTCAAACTGTTGAAGCTCTTCTTGCATAGCTTGAATCCATTCAGGTTCCATGAAGGCTTCTTCAACTTTCTTGGGTTCTGATATTGAGACGAATGCGAAATGCCCACAGAAGTTTGTTAGCTGAGTTGCCCTTGAACGAGTGAGTGGACCAGGTGCATTGATGCTGTCCAGTATTTTGTCAATTTGTACTTCATTTGCAACACGAGGGTGTGTGGGGCGAAGACTTTGCTCTTGCTGATCTATGTGGTCATTTAAAGGTATATCTTCAGGCTGAGCATTGTCTTCATGTGGATCAGGTGCTGAGATGATAAGTTCTTCTTCAGGTTGAGCTTCAGAAGGTACAATTTCTCCAGTTCCCATAAGCTTGATTGATTCATTTGCTGGAACTTCATCTAGCACATTTGGCAATTGCTCTCTTTGTGATCCATTGGTTTCATCAAATCGCACATCCACTGTTTCAACCACTTTGTAGTGGAAGAGATTGAAGACTCTGTAGGAGTGCGAATCCTTTCCATATCCAAGCATGAAGCCTTCATGTGCTTTTGGTGCAAACTTTGAGGTGTGGTGTGGGTCCTTGATCCAGCATTTTGCGCCAAATACTCTGAAATAACTGACATTTGGCTTCTTGCCAGTTAGGAGTTCATAGGATGTCTTGTTCAGAAGCTTGTGAAGATAAACACGATTGATTATATGGCATGCAGTATCAATGGTTTCAGTCCAGAATTTTCTTGGAGTCTTGTATTCATCTAGCATTGTTCTGGCCATCTCAATGAGTGTTCTGTTCTTGCGTTCGACGACGCCATTCTGCTGAGGCGTGTATGGAGCTGAGAATTCATGTGTAATGCCCAAGGTATCCAGATATGTATCAAGGCCAGTGTTCTTGAATTCAGTGCCATTGTCACTTCTGATGTGCTTTATCTTGGCGCCAAAATTGTTCATAGCTCGATTTGAGAAGCGTCTGAAGACATCCTGCACTTCAGTCTTGTAAAGGATTATGTGCACCCAAGTATATCTAGAATAATCATCAACAATTACGAAGCCATAGAGACATGCAGAAGTAGTAAAAGTTGAGTAGTGAGTGGGACCGAAAAGATCCATGTGAAGCAATTCGAAGGGTTGAGTAGTGGTCATGATTGTCTTCGAAGGATGTTTTGCCCTTGTCATCTTCCCTGCTTCACAGGCACCGCATAAGTGATCTTTCTTGAACTTGACGCCTTCGATGCCTATGACGTGCTTTTTCTTCGCAAGGGTGTGGAGGTTCCTCATGCCAGCATGCCCAAGCCTTCGATGCCAAAGCCAACATTCTGAAGCTTTTGCAAGAAGACATACTGCAAGTTGTGGTCCTGCTGAGAAATCTACCACATACAAATCACCTTTCCTATACCCTTCAAACACTAGAGATTTGTCAGATTCCATTAGCACCAGGCAGCGATATTTGCCAAACATTACAATCATATTCAAATCGCAAAGCATTGAGACAGACATTAAGTTGAAGCCAAGGGATTCAACAAGCATGACTTTATCCATGTGTTGATCCTTTGAGATTGCAACTCTACCTAGACCCAATACCTTACTTTTACCAGTGTCAGCGAAAGTAATGTGGCTCTTGTCGGATGGACGTAAAGTTGAGTCCATGAGAAGGCTTCTTTTGCCAGTCATGTGATTTGTACACCCACTGTCAATAATCCATTCTGAAGACTTTGAAGTCACTGGTGTCGTACCCTACAGTGCAGTTAGGGGGATAGGCTTCACGAAGGGTATTGTGAAGCATAAACATTTGACGAACCAGTGGATTATGAAAACTTAAATCCAGATTAGGATTAATAGGGAGAGTAGCATGCGATTCAGGAACGAAGTACATAATGATGCCATTTGGACATTTTATCTTGCTCCCTACAAGATTTTTAAGGTCCCCAGCAATAGCATCAGAAGATTTTGTTTTTCTGCTGGAGATCTTTCCCTGCAAAAGAGAGTCAAGCTTTCTTAACCACCCACATCTTCAAGGGTGGCTTAGAAGCAATAAGTCTAAGTGCAGCATCTGAGAATTTTGGCTTTGAAGCCTTAGCAAACAGTCTAGCAGGTGGAAAATAATACTCATAAGAATAAGCAGAATAATTTTTGGTCATATGAACATGACGGTTCGAAGAACCGCTCTCATATTCGTATGCCTGAGTATGGTTTGCCTGCAAAACATTAGCGTTAGTGCGACTCAGGTGAGTCCTCTGTTCATATGAAGCCTTTGGACCGTATGAAGCCTTTGGTCTGAGGTTCGTCTTCTTCAAGTGAGGTGTCATGAAGACATTCACAGGAAGATTTTCCAGACATTTTTTCGGAACCCAGATCTTTTTCCTAGGCGGTCCATTCCTGCAGTTAGTACCAATGTACCTGGCAAACACTTCACCATTCTGATTCTTAAACAGTTTATAGTTTGCATCAAAGGATTCATCAATGATAATAGGGTTAGCACAAGTGAAGCCAGATAAATTGGATGGATCTGCTGAAAGTTCCTTTGCAGCAACCCATGTAGTTTTGGGATACTGCTCAGGTTTCCAGTAAGAGCCATCTGTATTGATTTTCCTCATAAATCCAACACCCTCTTTCCTAGGGTTACGATTCAGGATCTGTTTTTTGAGGACATCACATAATGTCTGATGCCCTTGAAGACTTTTGTACATCCCTGTTTCAAGCAATGTCTTCAACCTAGCATTCTCATCAGCAATAGCAGTGGTATCCTCAGCAGAGGGGTTAGTTACCACATCAACAGTTGAAGATATTGAAACAGTAGTAGCAGTGGAACATTCAGCAACAGAAGCAGCATTATCACGCTCAATGCATTTAAGACATGGTGGTTCAAATCCTTCCTGAGCGGGACTGATGTGTTCAGCGCGAAGTGACTCGTTTTCCTTTTGAAGATCTTCATGAGCTGCCCTCAATTTCTCAAGTTCTTGCTTCCTTTGAAGATAATCATAGGAAAGCTTTTCATGAGTTGTTGAGAGAGTATCATGACGATCTTCAAGTTCATGATACTTAACATGAAGGTTTTTTATGTCTTCAATTAAGGATTCAGATCGAGTCATTTCAGCACCCAACAGATCATCGCTTCGGTCTAACAATTTTTGAATATGTTCCATAGCTTTCTGTTGTTCAGTTGCAATTTTAGCAAGTGTTTTGTAGCTAGGTTTTGAATCACATTCAGAGTCATCGTCACTAGATGTTTCATAGCGAGTTGTGCGTGTGTTTACCTTGGCACCGCGTGCCATGAAGCCGTAGGTAGGAGTGGAGTCGTTCTTATCATTTGCGTCGGTGTCGGTGATGCAGTCATTGTCTTCAGTATTGAAGATGGACTTGGCGACGTATGCTGTAGCCAGACTCGCAATGCCAGAATCAGACTCCTCCTCAGACTCCACCTCTGCCTCCTCAGATGCGGACTCCTCCTCTGAATCCATCTCCTTTCCAACAAACGCACGTGCCTTGCCAGATGAGCTCTTCTTGTGTGATGAAGACCTTGATGAAGTTTTAGAAGAAGACTTTGAGTATTTCTTCTTCTTCTTGTCGTCAGAATCATATTCCTTGCTCTTCTTCTTCCTTCTGTTCTCATTGTCCCACTGTGGACACTCAGAGATGAAGTGTCCAGTTTTCTTGCACTTGTGACATGTTTTCTTCTTGTAGTCATGAGCAGAAGCTTCATCATTCCTTGAGCTTGATCGTGAAGATTTCCTGAAGCCTTTCTTCTTAGTGAATTTTTGGAACTTCTTCACTAGCATTGCAAGTTCTCTTCCAATGTCTTCAGGATCATCAGAACTGCAGTCAGATTCTTCTTCAGATGAGGATACAGCTTTTGCCTTCAAGGCACGAGTTCGCCCATAGTTTGGGCCGTAGATATCTCTTTTCTAAGAAAGCTGAAACTCATGTGTGTTGAGCCTCTCAAGTATGTCAGACGGATCGAGTGTCTTGAAATCAGGACGTTCTTGAATCATCAGGGCCAGGATGTCAAACGAACTATCAAGTAATCTCAGCAGCGTCTTGACGATTTCATGTTTGGTGATCTCAGTGGCGTCAAGGGCTTGAAGCTCATTTGTGATGTCAGTGAGCCGGTCAAATGTGTGCTGGACATTCTCATTGTCATTTCGCTTGAAGCGGTTGAAGAGGTTGCGAAGAACACTGATTCTTTGATCTCTCTGGGTTGAGATGCCTTCATTGACCTTTGAGAGCCAGTCCCAGACTAGCTTGGATGTCTTCAAAGCACTCACACGGCCATACTGTCCTTTGGTCAGATGACCACATATTATATTCTTGGCAGTGGAGTCCAGTTGAGCGAACTTCTTTACATCAGCAGCAGTGACACCTTCTCTAGCCTTGGGAACGCCGTTCTCGACGACATACCATAGGTCGATGTCAATGGCTTCAAGATGCATGCGCATCTTATTCTTCCAGTAGGGATATTCAGTTCCATCGAAGACGGGGCAAGCAGCGGAGACTTTGATTATCCCTGCAGTCGACATAGCTAAAACTCCAGGTGGTTAAACCGAATCACACAGAACAAGGGAGCACCTTGCTCTGATACCAATTGAAAGTGCGTTATATCGACTAGAGGGGGGGTGAATAGGCGATTTTTATGAAAGTCTTCAAAAGTGAGAGTTATGAAGACAAACAGTGAAGATTATGCCTATTACTATACAGCGGAAGTTAGATTACACTAGGCAAGCCATGGTCAAGTATTCAATAAAGTGAAAGCGCAGTGACAAAAGCTTCAGTGTAATAAGGATCAGGTAGGAAGAAGTTATGAAGCCAAACAGATCATACATTCATGTTGTGAAGACAAAAGATAAAGCAAGCATGCAATGGCTTCACAATGAATAACTGTAAGTGAGAGGAAGTGAAGATGAAACCAGCGATGCGTTGAAGACAATGATTTGTTTGACCAGTTCCAGTTGCTGTGACAACTGTACGTCTGGTTGGAGCGGCTAGGTATTTAAACCAAAGGACACACAGTCCCGGACACCCAGTCAAGGACACTTAGTCCAAGACACCCAGTCCTCACCGTTTTCTCCTTGAGCTAAGGTCACACAGACCTCGCCCAATCACTCCAGTAAGTCTTCAAGGTAGACTCCCAAACCTTCACAGACTTCGTTCACTGGCAATCCACAATTTCTCTTGGATGCTCTGAACGCGACGCCTAACCGTCTGGAGGATGCACAGTCCTCAAGTGTAATAAGTCTTCAGATCACACAGACACGAAGACTTAAGTGATGCCCAATTTGCTCTGGCTCTGGGTGGTTAGGGCTTTTCTCCTCACTGGGAATTTTTCTTTCAAAGGCTTCGAGGTGGGTTGCTCTTAAACGACAAAAGCCGTGCACTGAAATCTGAGCAGCCAACCGTTTATGGTTGTGGGGGGTGAACTATTTATAGCCACTTGGCAACCCGACCTGATCTGTCCGAAATGACCCTGGGTCACTAAGGAACTGGCACGTGTACCAACGGTCGAATTTTGAACTCACACGACAACTTTACTTGGGCTACAAGTAAAGCTGACTTGTCTGACTCTGGACAAGATTTTCTCTCAAAGTCTTCGCTCGAAGACATAGGATTTGAATTAGGCATCACTTCAGTCATTCTGACTGGTTCTCTTTGACCCCACTTAACAGTATGGTGGTTCCTATGACACAACATGAATGAAATAAAACTACGAAGGATCTAGGTCTTCGAGTTCCAAACGCTTCATAGGGAGTCTTCTCCTGTCATTGTCTTCAATATGAATATCTTCATAAACCACCATTGTCTTCAATGTCTTCGTACATTTTTAGGGGTCATCTCTGGTAGTAAAACCGAATCAATGAGGGACTTCTACCTGTGTTTTCCTGCAATTCTCACAAACACATTAGTCCCTCAACTAGGTTTGTCGTCAATACTCCAAAACCAACTAGGGGTGGCTCTAGATGCACTTACAAGATGAGAAACTACGCAACGGTCATGAAGCTAGAAGTGATCAAGAAGTGATCCTTAACTACTTACGTTCATACATATTCCAACCGTGTTCACTTCCCGGACTCCGCCGAAAAGAGACGGTTGATGCATCTCAATTAAGTCAAGTGTCAAGTTCTCTACAACCGGATATTAAAAAATTCCCATCTCCCACATAACCATAGGCACGGCTCTCGAAAGTTTATACCCTGTAGGGGTGTCCCAACTTTGCCCATCACAAGCTCCGACGATCAACGAAGGATATTCCTTCTCCCAGAAAGACCCGACCAGTCTTGGAATCCCGGTTATAAGACATCTCGACAATGGTAAAACAAGACCAACAAAACTGCCCGACTGTGCCAACAAATCCCGATAGGAGCTACACATATCTCATTCTCAAGGCACACTAGATGAGACGTCCTATGAGTAAAACCAACCCTCAAGTTTCCCCAAGCTGGCCCTGCAGTCTACTCGGTTTGGGCCAACACTTAGAGGAGCACTAGCCCCGGGGGGAGGATGAAAAAAGATGATTCTCGGGTTAATTACTCCCTAGGAAAAAATTTAGGTTGTTGTTAGGCAAATTTTAAAACCAAGGTTGGGCCTTGCTGGAGTAGTTTTATTCAAAGCGAACTGTCAAGGGGGTCCCATAACCCCAACCGTGTAAGGAACGCAAAATCAAGGAACATAACACCGGTATGACGAAAAACTAAGGCGACAAGAGTGGAACAAAACACCGAGAAAAAGGCCAAGCCTTCCACCCTTTGCCAAGTACATAGATGCATTAATTAAATAAGAGATATTATGATATCCCAACATAACCATGTTCCAAAATGGAACAACCTGCAAGGCACCTGGGGTGCTTCCTTTCCGGGAATATCATATCACATAGCCGGAAAAAGTGTGGCAGCATTGCCATGTGAAAAGGGGGATGCCATGCCTTTGTTTGCCATGATATGTTCCTGTAGCATGTTCTTTGCTAGCTCTAAATATTGCTACCTAATGCTGTTTTGACATGTTCAGTATTTTCACTAAGTCTGTGATTCTGTTATCATTTGCATTTTTGCCATGCTATTTTGAGCTTGTTCTAGTGAGTTCTATCAGGACCTCAGTGTTCATGATTTGTAGAGCTTCACATGTAATTCACTGCCATGTGCTTTGTTGCTATGTTGGAGTGCTTTCGCATAGTTTCTTGTTGCATCTAAACTGCTATTATACTATTAAGTGCAGTTTTGCATCATTCTTGTTTCGCTTGTCATTTGCAAACCGTGCATCCGTTTCCGGTGATCCTTATATCGATTTCGACCGAAAATTCCCACTCTTTCCAGCGGCATACTTGGTTTGCCAAGTTGATGCCTTGATCATATTTTCCCTTCCAGAGTACCCATATGCATTGCATATCATACCTTGCATTCCATGCCATGTGTTGCATCATCTTGGTTCTGCATTGCACCCTGATTGATTGTTGTTCTGTTGCTTGTGTTCTTGCTTTGCGTAGAGCCGGGAGACGAGTTCGTGAAAGAGGAACCTATTGAGTACGTTAACGAGGAGCAAGCTTTCGACAACTTTGAGAACTTTGCAGGAAAGATGACCATTACCGTCGATGTCACTTCTATCTTTGCTTGCTAGTTGTTCATTGTATCGCTATGTCACGCTACCTACCACTTGTTTATCATGCCTCCCATATTTCCATGTCAAGCCTCTAACCCACCTTCCTATCAAACCATTTTTTTGGCTAAGTTACCACTTTTGCTCAGCCCCTCTTATAGTGTTTCTAGTTGGAGGTGCCTTGCGGGTTCTCCCATCTTGGAACATGGAAGCCAACCCCTGATGAAGAGGTATTGGAGACAGTTATTCCCGAAAAGGAAGCACCCCAAGAATGGATCATGTATTTCGATTGTGCCTTCTCCCCGCAAGGTGCAGGGGCTGGCGTGCTTCTCGTTTCTCCCACTGAGAGCACCTGAAGTACGACGTCCAGATGCATTTTCCTAGGAGGAGGAGACCAATAACACTGCAGAGTATGAAGGGCTTCTTGACGGGCTCAGGACTGCAACGGAGTTGGGAATCAAGAAGCTGATCATCCACGGAGATGCACAACTCATGGTAAGACAAGTCAACAAGGATTACCAATGTTCATTGGTGGAGGCATACGTTGAGGAATTGAGAAAGCTGGAGGAGCGCTTTGACGGATTGCATACAGAGCATGTACCCTGTGAGGAAAACAACATTGCTGATCATTTGTCAAAATGCGCTGCGCAAAAGCTCCCTATGCAACCAGGAACTTTTGTTCTCCATCTTACTCAGGCCTCATTATCCCCGGTAACAATGGCCTGGAAGATGAGGAAAGTGGACTCCGGCAAGCTTCTCCTAGTAGAGCCTCTCGAGGCTCCATGCAGAGAGCTTGACAGGAACAACCCCCCTTCAGCTGCTAAGCTACCGCCTCCCACTAGACCACCGGTCCCCATGGTCGAGGGGTGCGCTCCCATGAAGGAGGAGGTGTCGTTAGTCCTTGTTGCCGAGCCCCAAGATCCAACTTGGGTGCATCACACAGTTCATTTCCTCCAAACCGGAGAACTGAAAGAGTAGCCCGGAGGGCAAGTATGTATCGGTTCGTCGATGACACACTATACAAAAGAAGGCCCAACCGTGTGAAATTGAAGTGCATTTGCCGGGAAGAAGGAAAGGAAATGCTGGCAGAAATTCACAAAGGCACATGAGACTCTCACATTGGATCAAGGGCTTTGGTTGGGAAAGCATTCTAGCAAGGATTCTATTGGCCCACAGCCCTCCAAGATGCAGTCGAGCTAGTCCAAGCTCTTTAGACAATCCCTTTGTCATGACCATTTTCAGCCTGGGTGCTCGATACCCTCGGCCCATTCCCCCGTGCTACCGGGGTCTTTGAATTATTTTTTGTTGCAATCGAGAAGTTTACAAAGTGGCCGGAAGTAGAAGTCGTGAGAAAGGTGACTGGTGAGTCAACTATCAAGTTCTTGAAAGGATTGGTGTGCCGCTTCGGGGTCCCTGCCCAGATCATCACTGACAACGACACCCAATTCACAAACCACGCCTTCATGCAATATGTTCATGCCCTTGGAAGCAATATCTCATTTGCCTCTGTTGCACATCCCAGGAGCAACGGGGAAGCTGAGAGGGCGAACGCTGAAGTGTCGTGAGGACTCAAGACTAGAACATCTGATAAGCTGCAGAAGTGTGGCGGGCGACGGATCGACGAGCTGTCGGTGGTTCGTTGGTCCCTCAGAACGACACCAAATCAAGCTACCAGGCAGACTCCCTTCTCCCTAGTCTATGGGGAAGAAGCAGTTATCCACAAGGAACTTATTTACGGGTCACTTTAATGCCCAAGATGCGACTATATCTCCCACGTGTTGTGGCACGACTTAGAGGTATAACCGCGTGTTGGTTTTTTCGCAAGAAGGGTCATCTTCACACAATCCCATGTAATGAACAAGAAAGGGATAAATAGAGTTGGCTTACAATCATGTGGGCGAAAACAGCACCTCATTTGGACTCTCCGAGCTCCCCCTACCTATATATACGTCCCTCTCCCTCGAATTTGCGGACGAAACCCTAACCCTCATCCCCTCGCGCCACCGGACAAATCCACCGCCGCCGGACGTGTCCGCCAAAAACATCGCCCCGACCAACAGGGAGGCGACACGCTGCGCCGCCGCCTCCCTCCTGCACTCAGGCGACGCCACTTGTCCACGCACGTCGTCCCACCACTGTGTGCCGCCGCGGGCCCGTGGGAGCCCAGATCAGGCCCTCCCCAGGCCCGAGCCGGGCCGCCGCCGCCGCGCGCCACCCGAGCGCCACGCCGCCGCCCGCTCCTCCCGCCGGCGCCGCCCTCCGCCATCCATACGCCATCCCGCCACCTCGCGCCCAACGCCGCCACGCCGGAGCAACCCCGCGGCCCGACGCCACCGGTTGCCTCCCGCGCGCCTCCGACGAACCTCCCTTGCCGGGTCCCTCTCCGGCACTGCCCCGACCTCGCTGACATCCCACTCCGGCCGCCATCTCCTCCATATCCGGTGTGAACTTTGTCCACCTCGGATTCCGCAACGTGTGAAACCCTGAAATATCTACTTTATGTGTCTGTGTTCATCATGTCATATATCCATGCATGTAGCTCCGATTAACGCATATGATATATTGAAATGTTTGTCTCGTGAAGCTCTTCATGTTAGTGGAATTTTCATACATGTTACTGTATGTATTGATGCTTTAATCCTTGTTGTAAAAGTGATATGTGATGTTGTCTTCTAGCATTTAGTATAACTTGCTGATTTGTCATTTTCATTGCATTTTGTGTGTGCATCCTATGAGCATGATGTATACATGTTTTAGGAGCTTCTCCATACCATCTTTACAGAGGTGCAAGCATTGTATTTTTGTGAAAATGACAAATCAGCAAGTTATACTAAATGCTAGAAGACAACATCACATATCACTTTTACAACAAGGATTAAAGCATCAATACATACAGTAACATGTATGAAAATTCCACTAACATGAAGAGCTTCACGAGACAAACATTTCGATATATCATATGTGTTAATCGGAGCTACATGCATGGATATATGACATGATGAACACAGACACATAAAGTAGAGATTTCAGGGTTTCACACGTTGCGGAATCCGAGGTGGCCAAAGTTCACACCGGATATGGAGGAGATGGCGGCCGGAGTGGGATGTCGGCGAGGTCGGGGCAGTGCCGGAGAGGGACCCGGCAAGGGAGGTTCGTCGGAGGCGCGCGGGAGGCGGCAAGCTTGTGGGCGGCGACCGGTGGCGTCGGGCCGCGGGGTTGCTCCGGCGTGGCGGCATTGGGCGCGAGGTGGCGGGACGGCGTATGGGTGGCGGAGGGCGGCGCCGGCGGGATGAGCGGGCGGCGGCGTGGCGCTCGGGTGGCATGTGGCGGCGGCGGCCCGGCTCGGGCCTGGGGAGGGCCGGATCTGGGCTCCCACGGGCCCGCAGCGGCATGCAGTGGCGGGACAGCGTGCGTGGACAAGTGGCGTCGCCTGAGTGGAGGAGGGAGGCGGTGGCGCAGCGTGTCGCCTCCCTGTTGGTCGGGGTGGCGTGTTTGGCGGACACGTCCGGCGGCTGTGGATTTGTCCGGTGGCGCGAGGGGATGAGGGTTAGGGTTTCGTCTGCAAATTCGAGGGAGAGGGACGTATATATAGGTAGGGGGAGCTCGGAGAGTCCAAATGAGGTGCGGTTTTCGCCAACATGATTGTAAGCCAACTCTATTTATCCCTTTCTTGTTCATTACATGGGATTGTGTGAAGATGACCCTTCTTGTGAAAAAACCAACATGCGGTTATACCTCTAAGTCGTGCCTCAACACGTGGGAGATATAGTCGCATCTTGGGTGTTAAAGTGACCCATAAATGAGTTCCGTGTGGATAACTGCTTCTGCCCCATAGACTAGGGAGAAGGGAGTCTGCCCGGTAGCTTGATTTGGTGTTGTTTTGAGGGACCAACGAACCACCGATAGCTCATCAATCCAGCGCCTGCCACACTTCTGCAGCTTATCAGATGTTCTAGTCTTGAGTCCTCACGACACTTCAGCGTTCGCCCTCCCAGCTTGCCCATTGCTCCTGGGATGTGTAACAGAGGCAAATGAGATATTGCTTCCGAGGGCATGAACATATTGCATGAAGGCGTGGTTCGTGAATTGGGGGTCGTTGTCAGTGATGATCTGGGCAGGGACCCCGAAGCGGCACACCAATCCTTTCAAGAACATGATAGTTGACTCACCAGTCACCTTTCTCACGACTTCTACTTCCGTCCACTTTGTAAACTTCTCGATTACAACAAAAAAGAATTCAAAGACCCCGGTAGCACGGGGGAATGGGCCGAGGGTATCGAGCACCCAGGCTGAAAATGGTAATGACAAAGGGATTGTCTAAAGAGCTTGGACTAGCTCGACTGCATCTTGGAGGGCTGTGGGCCAATAGAATCCTTGCTAGAATGCTTTCCCAACCAAAGCCCTTGATCCAATGTGAGAGTCTCATGTGCCTTTGTGAATTTCTGCCAGCATTTCCTTTCCTTCTTCCCGGCAAATGCACTTCAATTTCACACGGTTGGGCCTTCTTCTGTATTGTGTGTCATCGACGAACCGATACATACTGGCCCTCCGGGCTACTCTTTCAGTTCTCCGGTTTGGAGCAAATGAACTGTGTGATGCGCCCAAGTTGGATGTTGGGGCTCGACAACGAGGACTAACGACACCTCCTCCTTCGTGGGAGTGCACCCCTCGACCATGGGGACCGGTGGTCTGGTGGGAGGCGGTAGCTTAGCAGCTGAAGGGGAGTTGTTCCTGTCAAGCTCTCTGCATGGAGCCTCGAGAGGCTCTACTAGGAGAAGCTTGCCGGAGTCCACTTTCCTCATCTTCCGGGCCATTGTTACCGGGGATAATGGGGCCTAAGTAAGATGGAGAACAAAAGTTCCTGGTTCCACAGGGAGTTTTTGCGCAGTGCATTTTGACAAATGATCAGCAATGTTGTTTTCCTCACAGGGTACATGCTCTGTATGCAATCCGTCAAAGCGCTCCTCCAGCTTTCTCAATTCCTCAACGTATGCCTCCACCAATGAACATTGGTAATCCTTGTTGACTTGTCTTACCATGAGTTGTGCATCTCCGTGGATGATCAGCTTCTTGATTCCCAACTCCGTTGCAGTCCTGAGCCCGTCAAGAAGCCCTTCGTACTCTGCAGTGTTATTAGTCTCCTCCTCCAAGGAAAATGCATCTGGACGTCGTACTTCAGGTGTTCTCAGTGGGAGCAACGAGAAGCACGCCAGCCCCTGCACCTTGCGGGGAGAAGGCACCATCGAAATACATGATCCATTCTTGGGGTGCTTCCTTTCTGGGAATAACTGTCTCAAATACCTCTTCATCAGGGGTTGGCTTCCATGTTCCAAGATGGGACAACCCGCAAGGCACCTCCAACTAGAAACACTATAAGAGGGGCTGAGCAAAAGTGGTAACTTAGCCAAAAAACGGTTTGCTAGGAAGGTGGTTAGAGGCTTGACATGGAAATATGGGAGGCATGATAAACAAGTGGTAGGTAGCGTGACATAGCGATACAACGAACAACTAGCAAGCAAAGATAGAAGTGATATCGAGGGTAATGGTCATGTTGCCTGCAAAGTTCTCAGAGTTGTCGAAAGCTTGCTCCTCGTTAACGTACTCAACAGGTTCCTCTTTCACGAACTCGTCTCCTGGCTCTACGCAAAGCAAGAACACAAGCAACGGAACAACAATCAATCAGGGTGCAATGCATAAGCAAGATGATGCAACACATGGCATGGAATGCAAGGTATGATATGCAATGCATATGGGTACTCTGGAAGGGAAAATATGATCAAGGCATCAACTTGGCAAACCAAGTATGCCGCTGGAAATAGTGGGCAATTTTGGTCAAAATCGATATAAGGATCACCGGAAACGGATGCACGGTTTGCAAATGACAAGCGAAACAAGAATGATGCAAAACTGCACTTAACAGTATAATAGCAGTTTAGATGCAACAAGAAACTATGCAAAAGCACTCCAACATAGCAACAAAGCACATGGCAGTGAATTACATGTGAAGCTCTACAAATCATGAACACTGAGGTCCTGATAGAACTCACTAGAACAAGCTCAAAATAGCATGGCAAAAATGCAAATGATAACAGAATCACAGACTTAGTGAAAATACTGAACATGTCAAAACAACATTAGGTAGCAATATTTAGAGCTAGCAAAGAACATGCTACAGGAACATATCATGGCAAACAAAGGCATGGCATGCTAGTACTAAAGACATAGAACAAATCTCCCATACTGAACTTTAACCAAAGATGTATGGACAAGATGGTAGCATCAATGCAAACATGGCAAATGATATGATCATTTTCAGATAGTAGAAAAACAGATTCATGATAGCAACTTTGCAAGCTCATGGCACTCACCAAAAAGCATTTCATGGCATCAAAAGGTGACCAACAGAAAGTAGACATATTCATGAAGCTAAGCATGGCAAGAGAAAGATCATATGGTACATGTATCACTAGCAACACCCATGAAAACAATGAACTTCATGTTAATAATCTGCCAAGAACAACATTTAGAAAGAGTAGAGCATGGAAAAGACAAGCTAGATTACTCCATAATTACAACCATAGACATGAATGGATAGAGCAATACCACATATTCAAAACACTTTTAATGAACTAGCTCAAAATGTGCATGGATCTTTATTGCCCTCCTCTATATCAGCAAGTTATGTTAAATTCTAGCTGACGACATCATATAGTAATTTTGCAATGAGGATTAAGGCATCAATACGGATAGTAACATGTATGAAAATTCCACTAACATGAAGAGCATCACGAGAAGAAATTTAGATATATCATATGCGCAAATCGGAGCTACATGCATGGAGATATGACATGATGAACAAAGGCACATAAATTAGAGATTTCAGGGACTTGGAAGATTTCGTCACCTCGTGAATCTAGGGTTTCAGACGGCGTGGAATCTGAGGCAGCCGGAGTTCACGCCGGAGATGGAGGAGACGGTGGCCGGAGTGGGACGCCGGCGAGGTCGGGGCGGTGCCGGAGAGGGACGCTGCCGAGGGAGGTTCGTGGGAGGCGCGCGGGAGGCGGCAGGCTTGCGGGTGGTGACCGGTGGCGTGGGGGGGCGTGAGGGGATGAGGGTTAGCGTTTCATCCGCAAATTCGAGGGAGAGGGACGTATATATAGGTAGGGGGAGCTAGGAGAGTCCAAATAAGGTGCGGTTCTCGCCCACACCATTGTAAGCCAACTCTATTTATCCCTTTCTTGTTCATTACATGGGATTGTGTGAAGATGACCCTTCTTGCGACAAAACCAACATGCGGTTATGCCTCTAAGTCGTTCCTCGACACGTGGGAGATATAGCCGCATCTTGGGCATTACAGTGACCCGTAAATGAGTTCCGTGGGGATAACTGCTTCTGCCCCATAGACTAGGGAGAAGGGAGTCTGCCCAGTAGCTCGATTCCGTTTAATTCTGAGGGACCAACGAACCACTGACAGCTCGTCGATCCATCGCCTGCCACACTTCTGCAGCTTATCAGATGTTCTTGTCTCGAGTCCTCACAACACTTCAGCATTCGCCCTCTCAGCTTGCCCGTTGCTCCTGGGATGTGTAACAGATGCAAATGTGATCTTGCTTTCGAGGGCATGAACATATTGCATGAAGGCGTGGCTCGTGAATTGGTTGCCGTTGTCAGTGATGATCTGGGCAGGGACCCCGAAGCGACGCACCAATACTTTCAAGAACTTGATAGTTGACTCAGCAGTCACCTTTCTCACGGCTTCTACTTCCGGTCACTTTGTAAACTTGTCGATTGCAACGAACAAGAATTCAAAGCCCCGGTAGCATGGGGGAATGGGCCAAGGACATCGAGACCCCATACCGAAAACGGTCATTACAAAGGGATTGTCTGAAGAGCTTGGACTAGCTCGACCACATCTTGGAGGGCTCTGGTCCAATAGAATCCTTGCCGGAATACTTTCCCAACCAAAGCCCTTGATCAGATGTGAGAGTCTCACATGCCTTTGTGAATTTCTGCCAGCAGTTCCTTTCCTTCTTCCTGGAAAATGCACTTCAATTTCACATGGTTGGGCCTTCTTCTGTATAGTGTGTCATAGACAAACTAATACATAATGGCCCTCTGGGCTACTCTTTCAGCTTCTTCTTGCTCTTCGGGAAGTTCTCCGGTTTGGAGGAAATGAACTATGTGCCGCACCCAAGTTGGAGCTTGGGGCTCGGCAAGGAGGACTAACGGCACCTCCTCCTTCGTGGGAGCGCACCCCTCGACCATGGTTACTGGTGGTCTGGTGGGAGGGGGTAGCTTAGCAGCTGAAGGGGAGTTTTTCCCATCAAGCTCTCTGCCGGGAGCCTCAAGAGGCTCTACTGGGAGTGGCTTGCCGGAGTACAGTTTCCTCCTCTTCCGGGCCATTGTTGTCGGGGATACAAAGGCCTGAGTAAGATGGAGAACAAAAGTTCCTGCCTCCAGAGGGAGCTGTTGCGCAGTGCATTTTGACAAATGATCATCAATGTTATTTTCCGCACAGGATACGTGCTCTATTTGCAATCCGTCAAAGCGATCCTCTAGTTTTCTCAATTCCTCAACGCATGCCACCATCAATGGACTTTGGTAATCCTTGTTGACTTGTCTCACCACGAGTTGTGCATCTTCGCGCATGATCAGCTTCTTGATTCCCAACTCCGTTGCAATCCTGAGCCCGGCAAGGAGCCCTTCATACTCTGTAGTGTTATTGGTCGCCTCCTCCTGGGGAAATGCATCTGGACGTCGTACTTTAGGTGCTCTCCAGTGGGAGCAACGAGAAGCACGCCAACCCTTGCACCTTGTAGGGAGAAGGCACCATCGAAATACATGATCCCTTCTTGGGGTTCTTCCTTGCCGGGAATAACTGTCTCCAATACCTCTTCATCAAGGGTTGGCATCCATTCTACAATAAATTCTGCCAATGCTCTGCTCTGATTGTTGATGTGCTTTGAAACTTTGAAGCAAAGCCGGATAACTCCAATTACCACTCCACTATCCTAGTGGTAGCCTCAGGGTTTCGGAGTATCCGTTGCAAAGGGAAGCGGGTGAAAACCATGATCTCGTGGGCCTGGAAGTAGTGGCGTAGTTTCCAATCAACCTTTACATGCCAGAATACCTAGATCTAGCCCCCTGCAATAGGGAGCTGACGAAGTATACTGGCCTCTGCACCACGTTCTTCCTTGCCGCGTCCTTGGGGTTGTCTCCGCTGTCGTGCTCTCCTTTCTCTTGATCTATGTCTTGCCTTGCCGGGCTATGCTCACTATCTGATGAGGGGCATCCTATGGACATCACCATGTCAAGAGTCCATTTGGCAAGTGACACGTGCCACATCTACTTCATACATACAAAGGTGAATCATCTCCTTTACATGTGTCCACTTGTAACTTTCGAGGATGGTATACTACTTGACCACTCTCTTATGTGCATACATAGGTGTGAGCGGAGCTACACATTCATCGATGAGGAGTCCAAGAAGAAGATAACATATACACCATCCAAAAGGGAAGCCTGGAAGCAGAGAAGGAAGCGCCAAGAAGAAGGCAACAACTCCCAGGCGACCCCATGCGCACGGGCCCCTCCTACCCCGTGCCCACGGGCCTCCCAGGCTAGCGGTCCATACCGTGCCCATGGGCCTCCCGGACCCCGTGCGCACGGGCTCATGCGTCAGGTCTCTGGATACCCCGTGCGCACGGGCTCCACTTACCCCGTGCACACGGGCCCCCCTATGCGTGGCTGTTGGGCTTGGCCCTTGTATCCCCATCTCGTCCCTACTTAACCCTTCATCCCTTGGACCTATATATACTCCCCTTCCTCCTCCATTTGGACTCAGCTAAGAATGGATCTAGATATTAGAGCTTAGCTCATGTACCTCCCCTTGTGGGATTCCACTTGAGATAGAAGACTCCATTGGAGTACAAGACCTCCATTGGAGAAGATCCCTAGTGGATAAAGCCCCCATCTAGGGAAGGATCTATCTAGATCATCAAACCCTCATCTCCTTCACAGGATTTGGGATGAACTCTACCATGTATCTTGTTTCCCTTTCATTGTTCATGTACCTTGTGGATCTTGTGTGTTTGTTGGTCTAGTGGATGTGTGATTGGACTTGTTCTTGAGTGTTCCTCTAGTTTTCCCTCTTGTGTTCATCTTATTCTTGGGGATTCCCCCTCCAATTCGTGAAAGATCTCCACTTAGGGTTCCACCCTACAACATCTTGGTAGCAGAGCCATGGTTTCTCATGAAATTGGAGCCCCTTCTTAGTTTTCTAGCCTAATTTTTCTTGTTCCTGCCCAATTTAGAAAATCCCGACAAAAAGAGCCATACCAAATTTTTCGTGATTTGAAGTTTTTTTGAGTTTTTGTTGATTTTGATCCATGCATCTGTTGTATAGCAAGTAGATCTACCCCCCTCTTGCATCCCCATACCCAAATTTTTCTTTCCCCCATTCGAATTTGACAAGAAAATCATGAAATTTCCGCCTACCCCATGCCCACGGGCTCCTAGCCCTGTGCCCACGGGCCCCACGTAGTCCCAGGTGACCCCGTGCCCTTGGTACGTGTACCATGCGAATGGGACCCCGTGTGCATGACCCCCCTACAAAAGTCGTGAGCACTTTACGTTTTCGATCATAACTTCCACTCATGAACTCCGATTTGGGTGTTCTTTCGCTCGTTGAAAAGCTAGCGACATGCCCGAGCTTCTCATCTTGGTTTTACCACCATTTTACTCCATTAAATTTCCTCCATTTTTGCATCTTTTGCATAGGCCCTCCACCATAACTTCTGCCCCACCGCATAAAACTTCCGCAAACTAACCCATTTTGGTTCCTTTGGTATTTGTGGTTGGTTGAGTTGTGATTTGAGTCTCATAAGGTGTTTCGGCTACTTAGGGACGGTTACATCTTCATCCACCACTGGTGACTTGTATTAGTCCATCGACTACATCTACCATGAGCTTCCACATCGACGATGACCATCCATCCTTTAGACCATCTTCAACCGGAAGCAAGGTCGGTTACGCCTGACTTCGTGAAAGGTTAAGTGTGAGGAAGGTATCCATTCCGTCATAAACTTTTCCGTCGTTGCCATTACATCTTGATAGCCCCACCATCTTTGCACATACCTTCGTACCTATTGAGACTAGCTATCCGAGTATTGCCGGGCTTCACGAAAACTTGTGCACCATAGTGATACGATATCATATTGTTGCATCATTAGATATATCATATTGTGCAATTGCTTGCTCCCGTGCATATCTTGTGATACTTATCTCATGTTTGTGGTTGAGGCTCAATACGCATAGTGGAGAGGAAGAGAAAAAAAGTCAAAAAAAGCTTTTAAGCAAGAAAAGGATGATCATAAGCTTATAAGCAAAGACTTGAGCATGAAAAGAGATACTTGTGCATGAGGATACATGAAATAGAAAAACTTTAGCTTGCATACATATAGCATGGTGCCAAGTGGTGAATCGTGCCCAATTGTGCAATCAAGCTACTAATCTCCTAGTGTTTGTGCAACACGATCTTAGTCTTCGTTAGGCAATCTTGTATTGCTCATCCCTATAGTTGCACAAGCCCCATTATCCCACCGTGTGTGTTTATTTATTGCCCTCCTCTATATTCATGATCACTTGCTTTGCATTTTGAGTCCTTTGGATTTATTTCAAAATTTACAATATCTTGGACTTCAATTTGCATGAAATTTGTGCCACTTGTCCTAACCTAGCCACTCGGTAAGCTTTTACTTGTAGGTGTGAGTGAACAAGTCCGGTATCAATTCCACTATTCTTTCATCTCACATTGAGTGAGACGAGATACATCCTCAACTTTGGGAAAAGGTAGCTTGGTATTGTTTATCTCATTTCCTACTCACCTTTGCTCGAGTCTTGTGATGGATAGGCAAAGCACATCATCTCCGGTCTACAACCACGATGACGAGTTCGATGCTATGAAGAACTTCATCGATGCCAAGACGGACAAGCAAATGGAGGATCTCAAGGCCCTCATCAAGAACTGCAAGCGGTCTTCCTCATCTTCGAGAAGACGCTCAAGTGCAAAGACTCCTGAGCTACCATCTCCAGCAAGTGCACACAAGCATCGACATCGACATGACCATGAAGAGAGAGCTTCTGGACACGTGTTGGCTGCTCTGCCAACATCGTGCACACGGGCCCTCGACCCCCATGCACACGGCCTCCTACACCCCCGTGCACACGGGCTCTATAGAACCGCGACATCAACTACAAGGCTGCAGCTACTTCAACACCTTTGGCATCTTCGCCAAGTGACTTCAAGGCATCTTCGCCTTTGGACGTACGACATCTTCGCCTACTACACGAGCTCAAGTCCGCTACTCCTTTGAGCTACTACGACTTCGACATCATTGAGGAGATTCCATTCTTTGGGACTATTGAACCCGATGAATACCTCAAGTGGGAGTGCAAGATGGACGACTACCTCAAGCTACATCAAGTACCCTTCGACGATCAAGTGAAGTGCGCCACAAGTACCTTCCACGACTATGCATCGACATGGTGGCTTCATAGACCTTCAAGAAGCTTCACCATGACATGGCCCACGATGAAGAAAACTATGCGGTGAGAATTTGTGCCTTCCACCTACATGGAACATCTTCAACGCCAATTGGAGAACACCATACAAGGATCCAAGTCCCTCGACAAGTACTTCACGAACATGAAGGAAGCCTTACGACATGCCGGCGTGGACGACCCCATTTGGATGAAGTTCTACTTCATGATGGGATTGAACAACGACATCTCCAAGACTATCTTCCTTGAGAACTACAAGTCCCTCGACGACAACTACATTGGTGCTCTCAAGGCGGAGCAAGAACTCATGAAGGCCAAGTCTACTTGACCCCGAGCTCACTTCGCACCGACCACTCTAAAAGACGGCGAGGGTGATGATGTGCCATCTTCAGCCTTCATCCATGACAAGAGTTATGATGTGCCATCTTCGGCCTTCATCCATGGCGGCGACTACGAGATGGTTGAGCATGGGATTTTCCCTTCGACCACGGCGACATATGATGACTTGAGTGACTTGTGCCACCATATTGAGAGTGAGAGTGACTTCACCACTAGCCCCATATATGATGAGTTGCACCAATACCCATGTGAGGAGAGCCACCACCACCACCACTTGAGTGAGATGAGTGACTCCACCATATGTGACATTGAGTGGACCTGCCTTGAGGGAGTGAGTGAACCACCACATAGAGATAGTGAGGTAGTTGATGAGGCATATGAGGCCATTTTGCTTTCTAACAACTTAACGTCTCCCTCTATTGTGTCTTCTCATTTGGTGCTAGGTCCCATATATGATGACGCGTCGATCCTCAACGACTCTGTCCTTCTTTTGGACATGACGATGGCCATGGTGGACTATGATGCACCCCCACATGGTTCCATCACGATGACGACGATGACCACCATTTGGTCTTTCCCACCTCACCTACATCACATCAGTGGAATGAGAAAGGTAACATAGGTGAAGGTGATGCTCTAGTCCCACTAGTACACATTCTTGACATTGATTTCTTGCATGATGTTGATCCATCTATTACCATGCTTCATGCTAGTATGATTTCTCCATGCGATGATTTACCCATTTATGATGAGTTTGAAGATTTCCACGAGGAGTCTATTAGTTGTGATGCCATGTTACATAGGATTTCTTGTGACAATTCTTTAGGTCACATCATGTTTGACAATCCGCTTGACTTGTCATACGCTATGCATGAGATCAATCATATGTTATATTTGCAATCTCTCCATAGTGACTATGCATATGCCATTAAGATTAACCCAATTTGCACATATGGAATAGATAGCAAGCACATGGTTATTGGCATTTGTTTCTCTTGTGATGATATTGATATGCTCCCTTTGCATCATTTATCTCATATGCCATGCCATGACCACCTAGCTTCAGATATGCATTGCTTTGGATGTTGTCCATTTTCTCCATATGATGTTTCTGATATTGCTAATGAGGAGACCCCCATAGTTTCCTCATACATTCTAGGAGATTTTGTTTCATCCCATCCATTGCATGACCCCAATACTTGTGTGCACCATATGCTCCCGATGAATAAAAATGCTATTCTTGTGCCACACATTTGCTATAAATTGTGTCCCAATCATGTTGAACACAATAACTATCATTGCATGATGGATGACATGTTTCTCTACCGTGCCTCAAATTTCTTTGAGCATTCTTTATCTTGTGCTAATGCTCATGTTCACATACACATCATGACGGATGATCTGTACATTTACCATGCACACACTTTCTTTGGTTTGTGTCTCTTTTGTGTAGGTACCCATGAACACTCGTCAACCTCACAATCCCATGAGTTGACGAAATGAGCTCTAGAGAGCAATGATGACTTGGGATCCCGTGGATTGTCCTTATCACCACTCCCTTCGCGTAAAGACTTCGCGCATATCTTCTACACGGCCCTCACATGGTTATGGGTTATTTACCGCTTCTCACGTTATGCCCATATTGCCATGTTCACTTTGCATGATATGCTCATTCCTATGCCTTTGCCATGCATTTGTGACCCATGCTTTGCATTACACATGATGATTGATTCTAGTACGTGTATGTGTATTTGCAAGCTTGGTGGAGATATCACTTGTTATTACCATGTTTGCTTTGTGCCCCATGCCTATGATGATACTATGATTGCTTTCCATGCTGCATCCAATTCTTGGATTACTTGCTCCTATCATATGTTTGGTTGCAACAATGTCACTTCTTCACATACGCCATGTCCCATTGCTTGTCACATGTTTGACTTGATTTCCTCACACATATCAAAAAATTGCCCTTTCCTTTTGTGTTGAGTGCCATGATATCTTGACTACACCATATGCACATTATGCTTGGATTGTCTTGCACTCGCCCCATGTGTTTAGACATCTAATTATATTTGGTGTTGTGAATGATTCCTATGCATACCGTAGACCGTTTGTTGAGTGCTTTATGCATGCTTGCTATGACCTTGAGGTAGATGCTTGTTCACTTGTCACACATGTTAGCATCTTCACCTCCCATTTGCATGCTTGTTTCCATGCTGTCCTTGAGTGTGCTCAACTAATATGCATAAATGCCATGCCTCACTTCTTTGTCAAACCATATGCTATGCTTGATGACAACACTTGTTGGGTGAATCACCTCTTGAATGCTTGGTTTTGCTCTTACGCCAACCACATTTTTTCCAAGTGCTTGTTATCTTTGCTCCTTTTGAAGGAATTACAAGACGATGCGACATTGGAGAGTGCCCATCTGAAACTACAAGATGATGAATGCTTGGTGATCGTCCACTTATACACGTCAACATCATCTCTTTCCCATGGTGATTTGGATTCTGATCCGAGGTCGGATCTTTCCCAAGGGGGAGGGGATGATGCGGGGCATCCTATGGACATCACCATGTCAAGAGTGCATTTGGCAAGTGACCCGTGCCACATCTACTTCATACATACAAAGGTGAATCATCTCCTTTACACGTGTCCACTTGTACCTTTCGAGGTTGGTATACTACTTGACCCCTCTCTCCTGTGCATACATAGGTGTGAGCGGAGCTATACATTCATCGAGGAGGAGTCCAAGAAGAAGAGAACATCTACACCATCCAAAAGGGAAGCCTGGAATCGGAGAAGGAAGCGCCAAGAAGAAGGTAGCAGCTCCTAGGCGACCCTGTGCGCACGGGCCCCTTCGACCCCGTGCCCACGGGCCTCCCAGGATGGCGGTCTTGAAGACCCCTTGCGCACGGGCGTGTACCGTGCCCACGGGCCTCCCGGACCCCGTGCGCACGGGTTCCACTAACCCCATGCACACGGGGCCCCCTATGCGTGGTTGTTGGGCTTGGCCCTTGTATCCCCATCTCGTCCCTACTTACCCCTTCATCCCCTTCCTCCTCCATTTGGACTCAGCTAAGAATAGATCTAGATATTAGAGATTACCTCATGTACCTCCCCTCGTGGGATTCCTCTTGAGAGAGAAGACAACATTGGAGTACAAGACCTCCATTGGAGAAGATCCCTAGTGGATAAAGCCCCCATCTAGGGAAGGATCTATCTAGATCACCAAGCCCTCATCTCCTTCATAGGATTTGGGATGAACTCTACGATGTATCTTGTTTCCCTTTGATTGTTCATGTACCTTGTGGATCTTGTGTGTTTGTTTGTCTAGTGGATGTGTGATTGGACTTGTTCTTGAGTGTTCCTCTTGTTTTCCCTCTTGTGTTCATATTGTTCTTGGGGATTCCCCCTCCAATTTGTGAAAGATCTCCACTTAGGGTTCCACCCTACAACACTATCTGCCCCGAAATGGACACTGGCTGAGGCTGCTGCTACTTCCACTTCCCGCTGTGCCACTAGTGCTGTACTAACCACTTGATTAGTTGCCGCCAGGTATAGCAGCAACAGCTCTTGTGGTTTGGGAGCAACCAAAGTGGGCATAGAGGACAAGTAGGTCTTTAAATCTTGCAGTGCTACGTCTGCCTCTGGAGTCCACTTCTTGGGTCCTGCTTTCTTCAATATTTTGAAGAACGGCAAGGCGCGCGCAGCAGACTTGGAGATGAATCTGTTAAGCACGACAACGCACCCTTTCAAACGCCTCACATCCTTAACTGTCTTAGGTGCCCGAATCTGCTCGATAGCCTTGATCTTGTCGAGGTTGGCTTCTATCCCGCAATGGGACAAAAATAAACCAAGTAGCTTGCCAAAGGGAATGCCAAACTCACACTTCTCTGGGTTCAACTTCAAGTTGATCTTGCGCAGATTAGCAAACGTCTCTTCTATGTCCTGGATGGGGGTTGATCTATCATTGGTCTTGACAACAGTATCATCCATTTAAGCTTCAATGTTTCTGTGCAATTGTGCCTCAAAACCAATCTGGACTGCCTTTGCAAAAGTGGATCCGGCGCTCTTCAACCCGAAAGGCATTCGCACGAAGTAGTATGCGCCACACGGGGTGATGAACGAGGTCTTCTCTTCGTCATCCTTGGACATAAAGATTTGATGATATCTAGAGTATGCATCCAAAAAGGAGAGAAAATCACATCCGAATGTGGAATCCACAATCTAGTCGATGCGCGGCAAGGGACATGGGTCCTTCGGGCATGCCTTGTTCAAATCCGTGAAATCTATGCAAAGCCTCCATTTCCCATTAGCCTTGAGCATGACCACTTGGTTTGCTAACCACGTTGGATGTAGTACTACTCTGACCAAACCAGCTGCCTCAATTTTATTGATCTCCTCGGCAATGAATTAATGCTGCTCCAAGGCTTGCTTTCGGACCTTCTGCTTGACGGGTCAGACATGTGGGCAGAAAACAAGGTGGTGCTCGATTACCTCCCTGGGAACACCAGGGATATCAGATGGTTGCCAGGCAAACACATCGATATTCGCCCGCAGGAAGGCAACGAGCGTGTTTTCCTATTTGTCATCGAGGGTGGCACTGATAGTGAAAGTACCATCAGCACCAACCAGCCCTGCCGGGACCTTTCACAGGGGGTGCCGCAGCCTTGGACCTCTTGCTATTATAACCCTCTGGCCAGTCATCAACAGGCGCAATGTTCTCTGAGGGATACATTTCCCAGATTCCTTGTCGGCATCATTGCTACCTCTCTTCTTTCACTTTCTTTCCTTGGTGGGCGTAGCAACCTCAGTGGCCTCTGCCACGACTACGTCCCGGTACATCTTGTCCATGCAAATGATTGCGTCCTTCTTGTCTGATGGGATGGAAATGACCCCCGCTGGCCCTGGCATCTTCAAGGTGTTGTAGGCATAGTGGGATGCCGCCATGAATTTGGCCAGATCTAGGCGTCCAAGGATTCCGTTTTATGGCAGGGTGTTGGGGATATACCCCGCGGTATGACTCAGCCGGACTTGGCGACTCACTAGTGACCCGCCCTGACTTAGCGACCCACTAAGTGACCCGCCCGGATCTCTCCACTCACTGATGACCCGGCCGAGCCAGGTGACTCATTGGTGACCCGGCCGACGGGTCAGAGGAGGGACAAGACCCGGTTGCCCAATAGGCGGCTCATGGAAGGCCGGATCGTATTATGGTGGGCCGGCTTAAGATGGAAGGCATAAGGAATATTCTCTTACAAAGGAAGCAAGCTAAGACTCCACTTGTAATAGAGTAATCCTAATCCTAATAGGACTAGTCATGTAAGCCGCCCCTTCAACATATATAAGGAGGGCCAGGACACCCCAAGAGGGACAAGTTTCATAAGTTAGGGTTAGACAAACAAGTCTATAGCTCTCGAGTTAGAACACCCGTGTAATCGTGATCATCATTATCAATATCAATGAAGCAGGATGTAGGCTTTTACCTCAACCATGAGGGGCTGAACCTAGGTAAAACCTCGCATCTCTCGATTCCGATCAACCCCTCTCAAGCTACCACATAGATGCGTTGGCCTCACGACTAAGTCCTCACACTAGGACACCTGTCGTGACAATTCCACGACACAAGGGAAGTCGACCACATCAAACACAACCTTCTCAGTCTGGTAATTCAACTCTCCCCCGAACGTCACCAACAACATGATCTTCCCCATAGGACGACTTCTGTCGGGGTTGATCCCTTGGAACATGCCAGTAACCTCAAGCTCTTCCTCTGCTATCTGAAGTTTGCTGATGACCTTCGGGGAAATCAGATTCAACCCCGCCCCGCCATCAACCAACATGTTTGTGACTTTGAGGTTGTGGATTGTTGGTGAGACCAACAACGGCAAACACCCTACCGCAATGGTGCGGTCGGGGTGGTTCGCTTCGTCGAAGATGATGGGCGTGCGTGACCACTTGAGCGATTTCTGAGAGTCTGCCGCTGGCTCCATGGCATTGACTTCACACGCC
Source organism: Triticum urartu (assembly GCF_056163025.1). Lineage (NCBI taxonomy): Eukaryota > Viridiplantae > Streptophyta > Magnoliopsida > Poales > Poaceae > Triticum > Triticum urartu. Next base: position 273,718,915 of record NC_141875.1, read on the forward strand.
CACTGTTTAAGCTGGCGGTGAGAGGAGTGCAGAGATGCACCCCTGTCAATGCACATGGCATCAGTGGCCTTCTGAAATTTTTGCTCGTTGGTTTCCTCTTCACCCCCTCCATCACTTTCACCATTGCAATCTTCCTTCTCATGGCCTCTGGCGGGTTTTCCTTGATTCCGAGGAGCCTTTCCGGGGTGACTTGCTTCACTGCCTCGGCCCTCCCCGCCAGCGCCGTTCTGATGAGGACATCAATACAATTGTTACACCCACAACCCCTGATGCTCTACATATTGCACCAATTACTAGGTACGCAAATTCAATTACCAGGTACTTTCGTTTCTTGGTAACGATTCTAATGTTCATGAGAATTTGATGTTGCCTAAGTTTCATACATTTGTTTTGCTTACAAATGAAGGGCCTAGCTTGGACAAGAAAGATGAACCTTGGAGCAAGTTCAAGCATGGAGATGATGGCATGCGCAAGGGGAACAAGAACGGAGTTGCATGTGATGATTCCAGGACTTTGAAGCCACCATATTGAGTACATGAAGCCTTGGAAGAAATATACAAGATGCCAAGTCATAAATTTCGTCTAGAGGCTATTCTAGGTGTTGTGTCACCTTATTATTGGGCCAGGCCCATGTAATTTCGAAATACTTGATTATAGGCTATTTTCTGAGTCTGTATGTTTGGGGAAACAAGAGTTGGGGTTGGTTTCGTACCCCTCCTCCAAGGGCCACAAAATTCCCCCTCTTCCTAGTTCCTCCATATATACAATACTAAGGGCATCGTTTAGGCTTCAGGTTTTTTTAGATTAAAAGTTCGCCATAGCTGCAACTTCGCGTACGTCGTTTGTGTTCAACAACCAGACCAAGGTATCATGAAACCCGAGTTGATCAATAAAGCTTTCCTATTTTATTCACAATATCCATATTGCAATTTTAGTATCTTGCTTGTTCTTTGTTTTCTTGTAGGAAATAGACCGTCGTGGTCAGCTTGATCGTGCTCCGGCGTGGTCAATAACCTCTCGGAGTTGGTTTAGCGATTGCTAAGGCTTGACGTCCTCACACGTTCGTAATTGGATCGTCAAAGTCCACTCCATCATAAATGATAGCCACCATCTCATAGAAAGACGGGACACCTTAGGCTCTATCAAGTGGTATCAGATTTCTAGGTTGCTCCATGAGATTTTACAGTTTTTCGTAGTTTAGATTGAGTCTGGTCTTCATACCTACAGTCCACGAAAAAGCCACAAAAAATTAGGGTTAGTTCATCATATCCGAACCAGTCCGAGCCTTTGCATAGTCGTTTCAATATATTGCTTTGTTGAATTTGCGGTTGTGTCGTGGTGTCAAGTAGCTGGTCTTAGTGTCTAGTCCTTTAGAGTTTCAAGTTCCGTCACAATTTGTCACGCCCCTGCCACAACATCTTCATCGCTGCTGCCATATACCACCACCGCTGCCATATCCTACCACCGCCATCATAAACCACCACCGCCGCCATATCCTACCACCATATATCCACCACCAATCTGAGTTCTTTTCATATCAGGTTTGTTTTCGTGATCCATCTATTTTCCGATTCATGTTTCCTTGCCTGAGTAGGTTTTGAAAAAATAGTCTAGAGACCCCCGGGCAGTTTTTAGGCCAAAATTTCAACGATCAAAAATATTTTTCCCTATCCTGATTTTAGGATTTTTTGTGTCTTTTGTGACACGTGCCATCATAGTGATATTTTATCGCACTTTTTGGTCGTCGCTGCCCTGATTTCCGAAAAAAATAGTCAAAAAAATTTCGTGCCTATCCTGTCAATTTTATCTGGGAAGAGTTTTGAGACACTCGCCATTATAGTGATTTTTCGCAAAAAAAGAGGAGCGCAAAAAAGATCCCAAAAAATAGAGTGAAAAAAATTCCCACAATGTGCTTTTCCCTTGTTTACGTGCCGCGCCGTGATTTTGATAGTGTTCTAGGCTTGCGTCTCTAGTACGGTCTAGCCTAGGACCAACGCAGTACTGTTGTTGAGCGTTTATTCAACTTTTCATATCTGAATTGATTAGTGCTAACCCTTTTTGCTACCATATTATAAGCCTTCCCAGCTCCACATACATCTACGGCGTGTGTTTGACTCTCCCTAGTAATCGCTCTATCCAAACTTTGAGAGTTTTGACTACAACGGTTGCCGATCACCACCTGCTGCTTGGTAAGAACTGGTAATAATTTGAGATTCGGTTGATGGATTTGTGACATATTCTTGTGTTTTCCTCTTGCTACTAACCATGCCAGGATCACAAGCTGATTAGCTCGACTGGGAGAACATGACAAACAAGGAGTTGGATGATAAGTTTTAGCAAATGATGAGTGGCCAAGTGGGACATGTGGTAAACAGATTTGAAGAGGCCATGGAGAAGATAGATGGCACGGAGAAGTCGTTCGAGACAAAGCTGGATAACAAGTTTAATGAATTGCTCTCGCGTCTTCCACAACCACCACCAGCTGCACCTGTCGCACCTCTACAACGCAACAACAATGCCCCCTGACGAATCAGTTTGGACGAGCGAAGCATTTTCCTCTTGAGGATTGCCAAACTTCTGGTGCTGTTGTACCAACAGTTGATGCTTCTTTGGCTCCTATTACTGCTGCTGGTGCCGAGGAGGATGACGATTACGAGGATGAGATTGATCAAAATTAGAACTACGTGCAACCACCAATACCAGGTTGTCCACATGCATATAATCACAACGGCAGGGCTGCACTACCAGCTCAGGTACGAGATCAGGACCATCTTCCTAAACTGAAATTGAATATTCCACCATTTGAGGGAAGATATGTTCCTGATATATATCTTACTTGGGAGTTAGACACTGAACAATGTTTTACATGTTTAAAATATCCTGAGGAGAGACGTGTTGCTATTGTTGTTTGTGCTTTCACTAGTTTTGCATGTATGGTGGTCTGAACATTGTAGATTATATCCTATTCAAGCTACTTGGGCTGCTTTGAAAAATGCTATGCGTATTCGCTGGGTTCCACCATATTATCTACGTGAATTGCTTCAAAAATTGCAACGTTTGAGACAAGGAAAAAATTCTGTAGAAGAATATTATCAGGAATTACAAACTGGCTTGATTAGATGTGGTATTGTTGAGGATAATGAAGCTATGCTTGCACGTTTTATTGGTGGATTAAATAGAGAGATTCAGACCATTCTAGAGTATAAGGAGTATAATAATATCACTCGTGTATTCCATCTTGCTTGTAAAGCTGAACGTGAAGTGCAGGATCGACAGGCATTGGCACGAACTAACTTTTCTGTAGGTCGACCTTCATCATGGGCACCGTGTGCATCCTCTACTTCCACAAATTCTACTACACCGACACCTCTGTCAGCTGCCACCTCGAGCCGTGATACAAGAAGGCAGGCACAACCATCACTATCTGCCAAGAGCACACCTTCTGGGCATGCACAGAGCTCTTCTTCATCCATGGCATCAACAGGGCAAACAAATGATTTTATTGGTCATCGTTGCAAGGGTCGAGGTCATTATGCGAGAGAATGTCCATCTAAGCGTGTGATGATTCCTACTAAGGATGGTGGGTATGAGTCCGCTAGTGACTACGACGAGGAGACTTTGGCTCTCATTACAAGTGAAGAACATGGTGGAGATGATTCTGAACAAGAGACACAATGCATGGCTGCTGATGACGCTAACAGGTATGAAAGTTTAGTTGCTCAGCATGTTTTGAGTGTGTACGTCACGCAAGATGAGCAAAATCAGAGGCACAATTTGTTCCACACAAAGGGAGTTGTGAAGGAACGTTCTGTTTGTGTCATCATTGATGGAGGGAACTGGAACAACTTGCTAGCATGGAGATGGTGGAGAAGCTATCTCTCACCACAAGACCACATCCACATCCTTACTACATCCACTAGTTCAACAACAACCGCAAGGTTAAGGTAACACGTACTATTCGTGTGCATTTTAGTATCTCTAAATGTGTTGATTATGTTGATTGGGACGTGGTACCCATGCAAGCATGTTCCTTATTACTTGGTAGACCACGGCAATTTGATAAGAATTCTGTACACCATGGTCGAAACAATCAGTATACTCTTGTTCATAAGGATAACATATTACTTTCCGTCCTGTGTCTCCCGATTCCATTTTGAAAGATGATATTAATAGGGCTAATAAAGCAAAACAGGAGAAAAATAAGAGTGAAAATCAGATTGTGGCCAAACAATTTGAGCAACAAACGAAGCCTCATTATAAACCATCTAGTGTTGCTTCTGAAATTAAATTGAGAAGTGCATGCTTACTTGCCACCAAATCTGATATTGATGATCTAGATGTCAGCTAATTTGTTTGTTATGCTTTTGTGTGCAAAGAGGTATTATTTTTATTCGAGGACGTGCCTTCCTCTTTGACTCATGCTATCACTAACATTTTGCAGGAGTTTGTTGATGTCTTTCCACAAGACATGCCACCAGGATTTCCACCTATTCGAGGGATTGAGCATCAGACTGACTTAATTCTCAGTGCTTCGTTGCCAAATCATGCGCCATACCATACCAATCTAGAGGAGATGAAGAAGATTATGCGTCAAGTACATGAGCTACTCGACAAAGGTTATATACACGAACCTCTTAGTCCTTGTGTTGTTCCTATTATACTAGTGCCAAGAAAAGGATGGTACGTCGCATATGTGTGTTGATTCTAGAGGCATTAATAATATTACTATTTGTTATCGCCGTCCTATTACTAGGCTAGATGATATGCTTGATGAATTGAGTGGCTCTACAATATTCTCCAAAGATGATTTGCGTAGTGGATACCATCAAATTCATATGAAATTGGGAGATGAATGGAAAACGACATTTAAAACTAAGTTTGGTTTATATGAGTGGTTAGTCATGCCATGTGGGTTAACTAATGTACCTAGTACTCTCCTGATATTAATGAACGAAGTTTTACGTTCTTTCATTGGACGATTTGTGGTAGTCTATTTTGATGATATACTAATTTATAGCAAATCTTTGGAAGAACATTTGGAACATTTACGTGTTGTTTTTATTGCTCTACATGATGCATGTTTGTTTGGTAACCTTGGGAAGTGCACATTTTGCACCGATCGAGTATCTTTTCTTGGCTATATTGTTACTCCACAGGGAATTGAAGTTGATCAAGCCAAGATTAAAGCTATTGAGAGTGGGCTGCAGCCCAAAACGGTCACACAGGTGAGGAGTTTTCTTGGACTCGCTGGTTTCTATAGGCGTTTTCTGAGAGATTTCAGCACCATTGCTGCACCTCTCAATGAGCTTACGAACAAGGATATGCCTTTTGTTTGGGGTACCACACAGGAAGAAGCCTTCACGACATTGAAAGATAAGTTGACACATGCTCCTTTACTCCAACTTCCTGATTTTTATAAGACTTTTGAGCTTGAATGTGATGCTAGTGGAATTGGATTAGGAGGTGTGTTCTTACGAGATGGCAAACCTGTTGCATACTTTTCTGAAAAATTGAGTGGGCCTAGTCTAAACTATTCCACTTATGATAAGGAATTATATGCTCTTGTTCGGACTTTAGAAACATGTCAACATTATTTATGGCCCAAGGAATTTGTTATACATTCTGATCACGAGTCTTTGAAACATATTAAAAGTCAAGCCAAACTGAATCTTAGACATGCTAAATGTGTTGAGTTCATTGAGACTTTCCCTTATTTCATTAAACAGAAGAAGGGTAAAGAAAATGTTATTGCTGATGCACTGTCTCGTCATTATACTATGCGTCCACAACTTGACTTTAAAATATTTGGTTTGGAGACCATCAAAGAACAATATGTGCATGATGTTCAATTTAAAGATGTGTTGCGGAATTGAAAAGAAGGGAGAACATGGAACAAGTCATCATTAACGATGCATATGTGTTTCGTGCTAACAAGCTACGCATTCCAGCTAGCTCCATTCGTCTTTTGTTGTTGTAGGAGGAACATGGAGGAGGATTAATGGGACACTTTGGCATGAAGAAGATGGAGGATGTTCTTGATACACATTTCTTTTGGCCAAAGATGAGACGGGATGTTGAGCGTTTTGTTGCTCGCTGCACTACATGTCAAAATGCTAAGTCATGACTCAATCCTTATGGTTTATATATGCCTTTGCCTATACTTAGTGTTCCTTGGGAGGACATATCTATGGAATTTTTTTAAGGTTTACCTCGAACAAAGAAGGGGAGGGATAGCATATTTGTTGTCGTGGATAGATTCAAAAAAATGGCAAACTTTATACCATGTCATAAAAGCGATGATGCTGTTAATGTTGCTGATTTGTTCTTTCGTGAAATTATTCGCTCGCATGGTGTGCCAAATACTATTGTTTCGGATCATGATACTAAATTTCTTAGCCACTTATGGAGATGTTTATGGGCTAAGTTGGGGACTAAATTGCTTTTTCGAACTACTTGTCACCACCAAACTGATGGATAAACTAAAGTAGTAAATAGAACATTGTCTACTATGCACTACTAGGGAAAACCTTATACACAGAACTTTAGCTGTAGCGCTTGTTAAAAAAGCGCGCTACTTCTACACAGCAGTAGCGCGTGCAGAATAACCGCGCTGCAAATACATATATAGCAGTAGCGTGTCCCATGGTAAAAGCGCTACTACTAAAATTTCCACCACTAAGCGGATAGGATACACATAGTAGTAGCGATCTATTAGAAACAGCGCTACCGCTAATATTGTTGTAGCGGCGTGTTTAGGTGTAAGGCGCTACTGCTAACAAAAATAAAAATAAATGAAAAACAAGTAGACAAATAAATGAAAATGAAAGAAATAGAAAAAGGAGAAAGGAGAAAAATAAAATGTAAAGAAAAATAAAAGAAAAAGGGAAAAAGGAGAAAGGCATAGCAGTAGCGCGTTTCTGAAAACGCGCTGTAGATAACTTAGCTATAGCGCGTTTTCAGAAATGTAACACCCCTAGTGTCATGGTACAGTAACCCTCTGTTAATGATGCCATGTAACCATGCTTTACTGAGCTAGCTCTCACTTGATCAACTCTGAAGTCAAATTCCAATTAAATTCTCAAGTCAAATTTATTGTTTCTGCAAACATTAAAAAAATTGTTGGTTAGGTTGAAAATAATTACTAAGTAATTTTCATGTAGAAACCAATATTATTTGAAGTATTAAATTGCCCCTAATCTTTTTAAAACAGTGTCAAAACAACAACATTTAACCCCTTTTCTATTTAAAGGAAATTTAAATGGTTTCCAACCAGCCTCAACCTTTTTGAGCCAAGTCAATATATTGCCAAGTAATTATGTGTCAAGTTTCATCTTTTACAAAAATCATTTAGTATCTCAAAATAATGCAAAACAGGAGCAAAGGCAAACAGTAAAGTAAACTGAAAAAGGGAAACCTATCAGTATGCCTTTGGGCCTTAAGGTAGTAGTTTTGGCCCAACCCACCCCAATCCTCTCCTACCAGCTACAAGAGCAGCCAGGGCAGCCGTTGCGCCATCTCCATGGTCGGCGCCACATGCGTCGAGCATCGCCGGCTCCCCTGCCCTATATAGCCGCGCCGAGCCCTCCCCACTTGCCCTCGCGCTCCCCCTCCTCCTCTCCCCCCTCTCGCTGCACCCGCTCCTCAGAATCCAACCGCGTCCGACGCCGTTGTTGCCATGTTTGCCCTCGCCGGCGTGGCTACCCTCCTCCCCGATGCCTAAGGACATGTCCCTCCGCCCCGCCGTGGTCTTCTTCGTCGCCTGGAACCACGAGACCAAGATGGAGAGCCCCACATCGCGGGGATCGAGCTCTCCTTCCTCCTTCGGACGTCGCCGTTCGTCAACGACTCCGGCGCTGTCAATCCTCCCCGAGCCCACCTTTGCACCCCTACGGGATCCCAGTGAGCCGCTCGTCCAATCCCTCTGTCCCTCCCCTTCGTTTGCATGCCGTAGGCCGCCATAACCGTCGTGCTCGAACTCCCGCGTACGCGTACATGCGTCCAACTTATGCGCTGCTTTGCTTGCGACGCTGCTGCTGCTGTGGACCGCGCCTGCCGCTGCCGCCCAGTCCTCGCGTCGGCCGCTCCTGAGCCACCCCCGCGTTTGCTCGGCTGCTGCTGATGCATCCTTGCTGCTCGCCCCTGATGGCACTGCATGCCGCCGCCTGCTCGCCCACGGCCGTGCCTGCTGCTGTCGGCCAGCCTCACCGCGCCCATTGAGCCGCACCCCGCGCCCGCCCGAGTATGGCCTCGCCTGCTGCTGCGGCTGTCGCGCCCGCCCGCGTATGGCGCCCGAGCCATGCCACTGCCCACGCTGCTCGCTGCTCTATTATACTACTACTATCTACTGTAGCTGCTACTAGTTAGCTTTTGGATTTCTATGTTGACTAAGCCCCTAAACAACCCCTAATCAGTGGTTAAACAGTTGTTAATATGTGTAAAAATAATATGAGTAGGCAGTACACTTGACAAGGCTCAAATGTTTCCATTGGACCAAATCCACTTGATACATGGATTAAATCCTATGAAAATCATAAGTTGCTATCTTGTGTTAAATAGAGAACATTTTTAACCTCTAGCATTTGTGTTGCGTGTTCTGTGTGTGTGTGTGTCGTGCGCGTGGCCGGCTAGGTTCTGCCTATGAGTGGCCAGCCCTTCCTGGTTTAGGTAGTAGTTTTAATTAGTGGCTAGATTAGCCTATGTGTAGATGACATGTGGGTCCCTTTCAATTAGATTAGTTTTATTTATTTGTTTAGGTACAACCCATGACATTTGGGCCACACCCTGCCCTTTTCACTAGTCAAAGTTGACTTGGTCAACTCGGTTTAAAACAAATTACAATAAACTAGAAAATTTAGAATTTATTTAAAACTTTGAAAAATCTTATAAAATTAACTGTAGCTCGGATCGAAAAACTTTGTACATGAAAGTTGCTCAGAACAACGAGACGAACCCGGTTATGCAACCCGTTCGTCCGCCACACACCCTAGCATAGCAAACCTGCAACCGTCCTCCTTCGTTTCATCAGTCCGAAAATGCCTAACGCTAGGAACTTTCCCGGATGTTTTCCCTCTTCACCAGTATCGCCTAGTACTGCGTTAGGTCACCCCTGGCACCATGTTTTGCCTTGTTGTATTTTTTTGTAATGCTTGTTTGCCCCGTATTTACTGTTTCTCCCCCCTCTTCTTCTCCGATAGACCCCGAGACCCATGTTGCCCGTGTGATCAACTACGTCGATGATGACCCCTCCTCGCCAGAGCAACCCGGCAAGCAAACCCCCCTTGAGCATTCCGATATCGCCCATTTCTTTCCCTCTCATGCTTGCATTAGAACTGCTACTGCTTTCTATATGATCCTACGCTGATGCATATCCTGTTGTTGTTACATGTTTTCATACCTTACCTTCCTGTCCTAAACTACTTAGTATAGGTTGGTTAGTGATCAATCAGTGACCCCCACCTTGTCCCAGTTGCCTCACTTTATGTTTGATGATTCGATCAACGTGATCGACATCCAGGCCCCGACACCGCACATCCCCCCTAGTTGAACGACTCTGCAAAGTTACCATCGAGTGCCAAGGGTGGAACCTCATACATCACTCCTGATGAGACCTCTGTAGTGTAGCTAATCGGTCGTGGTCATCAAGGGTGATTTCCTCCTTAACCACTTCCGATACGGCTCTGTCGTGCAACCCCTCAAGTGTGAACCTCGAGGGTGGATCCTCTTATGTTCACCTTGATGATACATAGATCCCCGATCATTCCCAACTGGGCTCCACTACTGATCAACTAGAACGAAACAACACAAAGGACACGATCTTCATGGAGCTCTGCCTTGAGCTCGGTCGCGTCATCTGCACGGTTCAACGGCACCTGCAAGCTGGTTTTGGAAGTATCTGTGAGTCACGGGGACTCAGCAATCTCACACCCTCGCGATCAAGACTATTTAAGCTTATGGGTAAGGTAAAGGTATGAGGTGGAGCTGCAACGAGCGACTAGCATATATGGTGGCTAACATATGCAAATGAGAGCGAGAAGAGAAGGCGAAGCACGGTCGAGAAACTATGATCAAGAAGTGATCCTAGAACAACCTACGTCAAGCATAACTCCAACATCGTGTTCACTTCCCGGACCCCACCGAGAAGAGACCATCACGGTAACACACGTAGTTGATGTATTTTAATTAAGATCAACTTCAGGTTTTCTACAACCGGACGTTAACAAATTCCCATCTGCCCATAACCGCGGGCACGGCTTTCGAAAGTTTGTAACCCTGCAAGGGTGTCCCAACTTAGCCCATCACAAGCTCTCACGGTCAACGAAGGATAGTCTTTCTAGCGGGAACACCCGATCAGACTCGGAATCCCGGTTACAAGACATTTCGACAAGGTAAAACAAGACCAGCAAAGCCAAGCGAATGTGCAAACAAATCCCGATAGCAGCTGCACATATCTCGTTCTCAGGGCACATCGGATTGTCCAAACTTCCGGTAGGACACCCCAGAGTTGCCCCTGGTGGTCACCGGCGGCTGACAGGTTGGACCAACACTCAGAGGAGCACTGGCCCCGGGGGGTTAAAATAAAGATGACCCTCAGGCTGGCCGACCCAAGGGAAAGAAAAGGCTAGGTGGCAAATGGTAAAACCAAGGTTGGGCCTTGCTGGAGGAGTTTTATTCAAGGCGAACTGTCAAGGGGTTCCCATTATACCCAACCGCGTAAGGAACGCAAAATCCGGGAACATAACACCGATATGACGGAAACTAGGGCGGCAAGAGTGGAAAAAAACACCAGGCATAAGGCCGAGCCTTCCACCCTTTACAAGTATATAGATGCATTAATTAAATAAGAGATATTGTGATATCCCAACAAGTAAACAATGTTCCAACAAGGAACGAGCTCCATGTTCCAACAAGGAACAAACTTCAATCTTCACATGCAACTAACAACGCTATAAGAGGGGCTGAGCAAAGCGGTAACATAGCCAAACAACGGTTTGCTAGGACAAGGTGGGTTAGCGGCTTGGCTCAACAATATGGGAGGCATGATAAGCAAGTGGTAGGTATCGCAGCATAGGCATAGCAAAAGAGTGAGCAACTAGCAAGCAAAGATAGAAGTGATTTCGAGGGTATGGTCATCTTTCCTGAGATCCCGCAAGGAAGAAGAACTAGTCCATGAGGAAGACAAACGGACATAGCCAACGGATCCTCACAAACGCAACGTTATCGGAACCACCCCGAAGAAGCAACACCGGAAAGAAGCAAACAACATAGTAAACAACCATCACATAATCATGGTATGATGCACAATCAAGTATGATGCATGTATTGTTTAATGATGCATGGCATGACAAAATGCACAAACAATCGTACAAATTAAGTGGAGCTCAACATGCAACTCCGTTGCATATCAACAAAACACCACGTGACTTATTTATTCGATCTTGTTTATGTACCCAACAATATTAAATGTTGTTAAACATGGAAAGAGGGTGAAGCAAAGTAAAACTACCTATCTAGTCAAGTTTAAATGCGGCCGGAAGCAACGAACAACAATTCCGGTAAATCCCCATATGCATATATTAGGTTTGGTACTGTTCTGCCCTAAACACAATTGTAGAGTTGCTTAACATGCTAGGTGAGTGCATCATGTTAAACTAGGCATTTTTCTACCCCATTTACATATAAAGTTTGTTAGGTTTGGAGCTACGGTTATTTAGTTATGAATTAAAACATTTTAGAAAGTTAATTAAGCAAGTTTAAACAAACAGCATCTTAAGAATTTTAAACATGATTGAAAGTTGCAAATTATTAATCTACACAAAATTCTAAGCATTTTACATATATAACTTATTTTAATATGATGCACGGTTGGTGAGTTATAATATGCATGATGTTTAGGGACTTTTATGCAAAACGGGTGTTCTCTGGAATAATAGACAAAAACATCTAGAGGGAAAAAACATGACATGGGCCAAAACTGCACTTGGGCCAATAGTGCAAAAGGTGGGGGCAGCAGAGCTCACCCTGGGCTTGGCCCGGTGGGTGGAGAGGGGAAGTAGGGCGAAGTGGGGCTGGCGACACGCTGGGCATTGGCGCCCATGCAGCCCACTCTCGCGTCGAGGTTGCACGAGAGGCCTCAGGCGTCGCCCCTCTCTGCGCTCGATGCAGAGACTGAAGCCGACCGCGGTGGCTTCAGGTGAGACAGGGGAACGACGGCCACTCGGGGAACGCAAGGAGGCGGCGAAGGCGAGCGGGTCCAGGCGCGTGACAGTGTTCTCCGACGAAGTGGCGCGCGGGCGAAGCTTAAGGAGGTGGCGCATGCCCTCTGGTCTCCAAAAAGCAGAGCAACAACGACGTCTTTGCGCGGCTACAGGCGGCACGGCTCCACATCGACGCCGGGAACGGGGAAACAAACGGAGGTGGCCGGAACGGAATGGAGCTTTGGTCGCCGGCGACGGATCCAGGGCCGATCCAGGCGGGCACGGCGGTCGGAGATCCATCGCGGGATTCCCTGGCAGCAAGTTGATCAAACGGGACATAAGCCAGAGGTTAGAGGAGCAGGAGATTCAGGAAAAGGAAAAAGGGGCATGAGGCAGGGGACCTGTTGGTCCGGCGGCGGCGCCCTGGTGGTTGAGGCCACCGGCGACAAGCGACAGGCAGCGCAGCTGGACTTGGTCGTCGGCGGGGATGGTGGTGCTTGAGAGACGGGGCACGGCGAGGGATGCCGGGGTGCTTGCGAGGCTACTTGCGGGGAGGGCCAAGCGGATCGATGGGGTGGATGGCGCAAAGGGGATCGGGTGATGCTCTGGTTGGCTCGATGGAGGATTCAAGGGAGAGTAGGTGGTGGCTGGAGGTTGGCCAGCACGGATCCCCAAGAAGATGGTGGCGGCGGCGGGCATGGAATGGATGGGACAAGCGGGCTAGAATTTAGGGATTTGTCTAGGGTTGCCACTATATATATAGCAATAGGATTTTAGGTAGGGGCTAATCCGGTCCCTCCGATCGTAGTCGGACGGATGGAAAAAAATAGCTTAGGTAGCCCAAATAAGGAAACGGTGATATTTTGTAGATGTTTGGGGATGTTCCGGATCCAACGGTGACGACTGTCCGGGTCGGGTCCGGGACCGATTTCGGACGCGCGCGGGAGGAGGGCCGCGGGCTGACGAGAGAGGTTAGGTTGGGCCTGGCGGTAGGTAGTGGACTATGGAGACGTTCTCGAGCTGAGAGAATAGAAGAGAGGGAGGCCCGGCAACAGTTTTCGGAGACCGAAAACGTCCGACGTTAGACCGGCTATACTGCTGCTATAGTTATCCGTTGGGGCATCAAACGATCTCCGAATGCGATGAAACTTGACAGGCGGTCTATCTACACTATAATAAGACCACACGTCAACTCTCGTCCCATTCCGAGAACATTTTCAGGCCACTTATAAAATACTATTTCGGACATGCCTCGGGCGCGTGCAAGTGTGTCTGGGCTCAGAACGGACAACGGACAAAACTGGGGAAACCCGGACGAATGCAAGTTTTGAAAAAATGATGATGGAATGCTTATGATGAAATGATGAAATGCAACACGCAAGCAAATGACAAGGCAACAACAGTGAATAACTGGAGGACACCTGGCACATCGGTCTCGGGGCGTTACAACACTCCACCACTACGAGAGGATCTCGTCCCGAGATCTAGAATGGCACCGGAGGGACAACGGAAAAAGGAAGATAAGCGGTAAAAACTAAGTTGCTTCTTTGACCAATGAGTGAAACCAAGGAACCTTGAAAAAGGTTAAGCCATTTCGAGAAAAGAATACAATGGAGATGAACGAAGTTGAAAACAATCCGTTAGACAAGAGGGACAAGGAAGAACAACTTCGAGCAACACTCCGGTTGAGAAGTTATGCAAGACTTGATACAGTGAAAAGAACTTGAGTAGAGGAGACGACACTCCGGTTACACAAGATAGAGAAGGAATAAGACTGATATAATTTGGACAGCACTTCGACTGTAAATGGAAGAAATTGAACATGATCTTGACAAACCGAGATGAGGAGTGAAAAGAGCAACATCACTAGACCTCCGGGAGAAAGAATAGAATAAACATAATTGAGACAAAAGAATGTAGAAGAAAATGCCAACTTCTACTACAAAAGAGCTTGAAAAGGTGTCCTTAGGAGAAGGGTCGAATAGAGTTGTTGGAAAAAACCAACAACGAAAAGAATAAGCTTGATATGGTCTTATGGAATACATCTCAGATTATGAGGTGACAACCTGCCACTTACGGGAAAAAGAATTGGATTGGTATGAGCAAGGAGACAAGAAACTTATTTCACCGGAAGGATGAAAGAAGAACTTGGGTCATTTATGAGCACCATAGGTAGCAACAATCCTTAGGGAACGCTCTAGGTGAAATATAACCCAAGATAATTCCAACGAATAGGTTGATGGATTTAAAATACCTCATTCTTAACAATATGTGAATCATGAAACATGAGCTCAAAATATCAAGAATGACATAATACCACCTCCAATGATATGGAAGAAAGAATTGCACTCCGGATTGCAAGATGAAGAAACTTAAGCTCCTTAGAAAAGAATCTTGATGAACGCTTCGAGAAGGAAATAAATCCTTGATGAACCATCATGTATAGCCTCCATGAATAAACTCCGGTAACAAAAGAATAGAAAGAAAGAGAAATTCGAAAACACAAGGTGAATCCTTGCAATGATTTAGATGGATCTTCGTGATGATATAATGCGGAAAACATGGAACTCCGGAAAAGAAAAGATAAGCATCCCGAACTGACAATGTGATACGATGAACCACTCCGGAAAAAAGAATTAAACACTTGGATGGGACAAGAATAAGAATTATGTTATGCGTATCCTTCAACAATTTAATTGCTGACAAGCAACGGATTTGGCATACTACTTATCCTCGTAGAAAGATTAAGATAGATATAGCGCAAACTTGAGAAAGTCTTCAACGATCCACCGGTAGAATTTGAAAAGCACGAATGCATAGATATGATACACGAAGGAAGAAAACTCTTGAACGAACCACAGTAAGAATTGAAAATGAACGAATAAAAGATGAAGAAACACCGGGAAGGACTAGTAAATAAATGAAGATGCTTGAGAGAATTTAGATACATGAGAACGAAGAGATCGCGAGCTGGTAAGAGAAAACTTGAATGATGCACTGGTAAGATTGGAGGATGATAAATGCCATCTGAGAATGAATAAACCTGAATTGAAGGACTCCGGATAAACAAACTGAGAAGACTCTTGAATTGCTCCGGAAGGGTGAAAAGAATTCTCACAATCAAACAATTATGAGAGGATGGCCTCGAACTAGAGCCACGAATCTCTGAGAGAACGGATAAGATATGAAGGTAAAACTCTTCTTCGGTCTTCAAAACCTAAGAATGACGACGAGAAACACCAACAAAAATTGTTGAGGCACTCCGGAATGAAGAATAGAAAGGTTGAGCCAACGATGAAAAGAATTTGAAAGATCCTGGACAAAAGCATTTGACTGATGATAAATCATTCTTACGTCAAACTTTGAAAAGAACTTGAGAAGCTCCGGAAAAGAGAAGAGTCAGGTAAGATCCTGGGAAAAGACCTGTGGGTTAGGGCCCACTCAAAAGAAAACACCGATATAACGATTTAAAAGAGAGAAAGCACCGGTTGAATTAAATGACTTGAATGAGGGAACATCCTCGAAAGATCTTGAACGACTATAGAGTGGAAACACGAATCTTCGAGATATCTTGAGCACTCCGGAACAAATGAATAGCGAGAAGTGAATTATTATGAGGTGCACCGGTATGAGAAGGTATTGAAACAAGGAAAGGATATGATCAACAAAGTTTGACTAGAATCCACCGGAGAAGAAAAGAATGACGAATGACGAACTTGAAGCTCCGTTAGGATCTTCATGAGAATCACCGGATAAGAATATTGACGGAAAATGATGGAGAGACTTCACAAGAATAAAAGGATACTTGATACATACATCGGATTCCTTGAATAAAAAGGGTGGGAGGGCGGGAAAAAACAAAGGCAACTTGAGGACGGATGAAGACAACACCGTTGAGAAGAACTAGTAATAGATCTTGCTGATATTGGAATGATCGGATCCACTTGAAGAGAAGCACACTGGATGAAAAGGATTGACATGACAGTCTCGATTATCAAGAAGGATTAGTATTCCCATGGGAGTATGAGAACACCATTTGGGGAAGGTATGGAATCAACACTTGACTTCGAAGCAACTTGAATACCACAACTCAAAACAAAACAAAGGATTGGCTTGCAGAATAAGCTGGAACAAACATATGACTGAGATTTCATCCGAAGTTTTTGTGGTGGGGCCTACACGGGCTCGATCGTACAGCACCATCATGTACAAGGCAGTGCACATGACATACGAAGCGTCCCCCAGTCGGCATAGCCAAGGACTCTTTAAGACACAACGAGACCACTGTAAAACCAACCATGAATAGGCGGACCACTAGACGTCGAACCCCAATTTCATATCATACATCTGTCGGAAAGATATCCTAAGAGCTACCTGAATTCCCACTTATAAACTCCCGAAATTTTCCATTTGTGCAATCAGGTGTTGGGGATACAGGGGAAGCATAATATCTCACCCAAAACTAACAAATCCTACATCCAGCTGTATCCATCCTTCAACACATAACCAAGAAACCTTCGGAAATCGTCTACCTCAACCTTCGAAAAGCATCCGTTATAGAGTTATGGCAATACTCCCGAACTCCCGCCCCAGTAATGGGTGGCGTCGAGGTTATCTCACCAACAACTGCATAAAAGAGATTTTCGATGTCGGCGAAACTAAACTCAGGTATTCCAGAACTGGAACGATAAAATTGTGACGACAACACCTCGGAGCTCAACTCCCCGGGACACTGCCACAACCCCTAAATGACAGGAGGCACCAAGAACAATGTTCTCGTCACAAAACCATCAGAACGATTCCAAGATACCCGCGTGATCCTAAAAAAAATTAGTGAAATTTGAGAAGAGAAGAGTCAAAACTCTACGTCAGGATGCCTTACCAGAGTGATCAAGGGACTAGGGAGTAAAAAGAATTCCTAAAATCTCCGATATATATAATCCTAAATGATTCAAAATATTTTTCTAGACTCAACAACGGCTGCTAATTCGATCAAGCAGGGGGGGCTCCTAAGGTCGGGGAAGGCTCTGATTACCAACTTGTAACGCCCTCGATGCGGCTATATCTCCCACGTGTCAAAGCATGACTTGGAGGCATAACCGCATTGAAAGCAATGTCGCAAGTGAGGTAATCTTCACACAACCCATGTAATACATAAGGGAAAAGATACATAGTTGGCTTACAATCGCCACTTCACACAATTACATGAATAAAGCATTACATCATCCAAATACACTCAAGGTCCGACTACGGAACCAAAATAAAAGAAGACTACCCCAAATGCTACACAGATCCCCGATCGATCCCAACTGGGCAACACTACTAATCAACTAGAACGAAACAACACAAAGGACACGATCTTCATCGAGCTCCGCCTTGAGCTCTGTTGCGTCATCTGCACGGTTCAACGGCACCTGCAAGCTGGTTTTGGAAGTATCTGTGAGTCACGGGGACTCAGTAATCTCACACCCTCGCGATCAAGACTATTTAAGCTTATGGGTAAGGTAAAGGTATGAGGTGGAGCTGCAGCGAGCGACTAGCATATATGGTGGCTAACATACGCAAATGAGAGCGAGAAGAGAAGGCGAAGCACGGTCGAGAAACTATGATCAAGAAGTGATCCTAGAACAACCTACGTCAAGCATAACTCCAACAGCGTGTTCACTTCCCGGACCCCACCGAGAAGAGACCATCACGGTAACACACGTAGTTGATGTATTTTAATTAAGATCAACTTCAGGTTTTCTACAACCAGACGTTAACAAATTCCCATCTGCCCACAACCGCGGGCACGGCTTTCGAAAGTTCATAACCCTGCAGGGGTGTCCCAACTTAGCCCATCACAAGCTCTCACGGTCAACGAAGGATATTCCTTCTAGCGGGAAGACCCGATCATACTCGGAATCCCGGTTACAAGACATTTCGAAAAGGTAAAACAAGACCAGCAAAGCCACCCGAATGTGCCGACAAATCCTGATAGGAGCTGCACATATCTCGTTCATAGGGCACATCGGATTGTCCAAACTTCCGGTAGGACAACCCAGAGTTGCCCCTGGTGGTCACCGGCGGCTGACAGGTTGGACCAACACTCAGAGGAGCACTGGGCCAGGGGGGGTTAAAATAAAGATGACCCTCGGGCTAGCCGACCCGAGGCAAAGAAAAGGCTAGGTGGCAAATGGTAAAACCAAGGTTGGGCCTTGCTGGAGGAGTTTTATTCAAGGCGAACTGTCAAGGGGTTCCCATTATACCCAACCGCGTAAGGAACGCAAAATCTGGGAACATAACACCGATATGACGGAAACTAGGGCGGCAAGAGTGGAAGAAAACACCAGGCATAAGGCCGAGCCTTCCACCCTTTACCAAGTATATAGATGCATTAATTAAATAAGAGATATTGTGATATCCCAACAAGTAAACAATGTTCCAACAAGGAACGAGCTCCATGTTCCAACAAGGAACAAACTTCAATCTTCACCTGCAACTAACAACGCTATAAGAGGGGCTGAGCAAAGCGGTAACATAGCCAAACAACGGTTTGCTAGGACAAGGTGGGTTAGCGGCTTGGCTCAACAATATGGGAGGCATGATAAGCAAGTGGTAGGTATCGCAGCATAGGCATAGCAAAAGAGCGAGCAACTAGCAAGCAAAGATAGAAGTGATTTCGAGGGTATGGTCATCCTGCCTGAGATCCCGCAAGGAAGAAGAACGAGTCCATGAGGAAGACAAACGGACGTAGCCAACGGATCCTCACAAACGCAACATTATCGGAACCACCCCGAAGAAGCAACACTGGAAAGAAGCAAACAACATATCAAACAACCATCACATAATCATGGCATGATGCACAATCAAGTATGATGCATGTCCGGTTTAATGAAGCATGGCATGGCAAAATGCACAAACAATCCTACAAATTAAGTGGAGCTCAACATGCAACTCCGTTGCATATCAACGAAACACCATGTGACTTGTTTAGTTCGATCTTGTTTATGTACCCAACAATATTAAATTTTGTTAAACATGGCAAGAGGGTGAAGCAAAGTAAAACTACCTATCTAGTCAAGTTTAAATGAGGCCGGAAGCAATGAACAACAATTCCGGCAAATCCCCATATGCATATATTAGTTTTGGTACTGTTCTTCCCTAAACACAATTTTAGAGTTGTTTAACATGCTAGGTGAGTGCATCATGTTCAACTAGGCAGTTTTCTACCCCATTTACATATAAAGTTTGTTAGGTTTGGAGCTACGATTATTTAGTTATGAATTAAAACATTTTAGCAAGTTAATTAAGCAAGTTTAAACAAACAACATCTTAAGCATTTTAAACGTGATTGAAAGTTGCAAATTATTAATCTACACAAAATTCTAAGCATTTTAATATATAACTTATTTTAATATGATGCACGGTTGGTGAGTTATAATATTCATGATGTCTAGGGACTTTTATGCAAAACAAGCGTTCTCTGGAATAATAGACAAAAACATCTAGAGGGAAAAAACATGACATGGGCCAAAACTGCACTTGGCCCAATAGTGCAAAAGGTGGGGGCAGTAGAGCTCACCTTGGGATTGGCCCGGTGGGTGGAGAGGGGAAGCAGGGCGAAGTGGGGCTGGCGACACGCTGGGCCTTGGCGCCCATGCAGCCCACTCTCACGTCAAGGATGCACGAGAGGCCTCAGGCGTCGCGCCTCTCTGCGCTCGATGCAGAGACTGAAGCCGACCGCGGTGGCTTCAGGTGAGACAGGGGAACGACGGCAACTCGGGGAACGCAAGGAGGCGGCGAAGGCGAGCGGGTCCAGGCGCGTGACAGTGTTCTCCGACGAAGTGGCGCGCGGGCAAAGCTTAAGGAGGCGGCGCATGCCCTCTGTTCGTCAAAAGGCAGAGCAGCGGCGACGTCTTGGCGCGGCTACAGGCGGCACGACTCCACATCGGCGCTGGGAACGGGGAAACAAACGGAGGTGGCCGGAACGGAACGGAGCTTTGGTCGCCGGCGACGGATCCAGGGCCGATCCAGGCGGGCACGGCGGCCGAAGATCCATCGCGGGATTCCCTGGCAGCAACTTGATCAAACGGGACATAAGCCAGAGGTTAGAGGAGCATGAGATTCGGGAAAAGGAAAAAAGGGGCATGAGGCAGGGGACCTGTTGGTCCGGCAGCGGCGCCCTGGTGGTTGAGGCCACCGGCGACGAGCGACAGGCAGCGCTGCTGGACTTGGTCGTCGGTGGGGATGGCGGGGCTTGAGAGATGGGGCACGGCGAGGGATGCCGGGGCGCTTGCGAGGCTGCTTGCGGGGAGGGCCAAGCGGATCGATGGGGTGGATGGCGCAAAGGGGATCAGGTGATGCTCTGGTTGGCTCGATGGAGGATTCAAGGGAGAGTGGGTGGCAGCTGGAGGTTGGCCAGCACGGATCCCCAAGAAGATGGTGGCGGCGGCGGGCCCAGAATTGATGGGACAAGCGGCTAGAATTTAGGGATTTGTCTAGGTTTGCCACTCTATATATAGCAATAGGATTTTAGGTAGGGGCTAATCCGGCCCCTCCGATCGTAATCAGACGGATGGAAAAAAAATAGCTTAGGTAGCCCAAATAAGGAAATGGTGATATTTTGTAGATGTTTGGGGATGTTCCGGATCCAACGGTGACGACTGTCCGGGTCGGGTCCGGGACCGATTTCGGACGCGCGCGGGAGGAGGGCCGCGGGCTGACGAGAGAGGTTAGGTTGGGCCTGGCGGTAGGTAGTGGACTTTGGAGACGTTCTCGAGCTGAGAGAAGAGAAGAGAGGGAGGCCCGGCAACAGTTTTCGGAGACCGAAAACGTCTGACGTTAGACCAGCTATACTGCCGCTATAGTTATCCGTTGGGGCATCAAACGATCTCCGAATGCGATGAAACTTCACAGGCGGTCTATCTACACTATAATAAGACCACACGTAAACTCTCGTCCCATTCTAAGAACATTTTCTGGCCACTTATATAATACTATTTTGGACATGCCTCGGGCGCGTGCAAGTGTGTCTGGGCTCAGAACGGACAATGGACGAAACTGGGGAAACCCGGACGAATGCAAGTTTTGAAAACATGATGATGCAATGCATATGATGAAATGATGAAATGGAACACGCAAGCAAATGACAAGGCAACAACAACGAATAACTGGAGGACACCTGGCACATTGGTCTCGGGGCGTTACACCCCTGGCTTGTAATATAAAGCTTGTATTATTTTAATTTGTGTCTAGAGTTGTGTTGTGATATCTTCCCGTGAGTCCTTGACCTTGATCGTACACATTTGCGTGTATGATTAGTGTACGGTCAAATCGAGGGCGTCACAAGAAATGTGCTACCATTATGTTTCACTTAACCAGTGGTTCCGTCCCCCCTGCCACCGCTTCTCCCCCAAATCCCTCGCCCCACTTCGCCGCCGTCTCCCCAATTCGCCGTCGCCCCACTTCACCGCCGTCTCCTGCCGGCATGGACCCCCGCAATCTCACCGTCTCCCCCCAAGTCCGCCCTCATCCTCACCGCCACCACCCGAGGTAGCCCTCAGTCCCCGCCACCGCCTGCGGCCGCCCTCGACCTCACCGCCGTCCGAGCTCGCCCAGGACCACCGTTGCCCGAGCCCAAGCCTGCCCTCCCTCCCCTGCCTTTGTCGCCGAGAACCTCCCCGCCACCGTCTCTCCGCTCTTTGTAAGCCCCCACCCTTCCCCACACCACTACTCTCTCTCTGCGTTTTAGAGAAAAAATTAGTAGAGCAAAAGTTAGTTTATAACAAAAATTTTAGTTTAGAACAAAAGATGTTAAGTAGTAGATGTTAGAGCAAAAATTAGTTTAGAGCAAAAAATTGGTCTACAACAAAAGTTAGTTAGGGCAGTAGGGTTCAATTAGTTTTTTTCATAGATGTTTCTTTAAAAGAAAAAAATGAAGAAAATGTTGTAGCAGTGCTGCTTGTAGCATATAGTGATACCAGTATGTGTTAATTAGGTTAGGGCAGTAGTGGTACTAGTAGATGTTAACTAGATGTTTTTTAGTTAGGGCAGTAGGGTTTTGCTAGCTTAATTAGTTTAGTAGTGCTGCTAGTAGTAGTGGTATGGTAGGTTAATTAGGTGAAGTTAAATGAATAACCTAAATGAATGAAATTAGTAGTTAACTGGATTTTTTTCCTTTCATCATTATAGTGCACTAAAGTTAATTGAGTTTTGTTCTATTAGTAGTTAAATGAATTTTCTTCTACACTTAGTTTTTGAATTAGCTTGTGAAATTTGGACATGTGGTTGCTCGTGTATATTTGGACATGTGTTGCGGTGTCGAAGATGGATATTTGAACACTTTTCCAGGGAATGAAGCGGAGTGGCCTATGTTTTGCCGGAATGTTGATTCATTTCCATTCTGGCAAATTTCGGGTGCTCGATTTGTCCACTTTTTAGCAAAGGTCATGCGGAAAATTTCCGTGAATTTCGGCATGACTCGTGCTACAAACTAGGATATATCGAGTGCCTGGGATATGCCTCACCGGGAAGGAGTCAACGTTGCTACAAAACTTAGGCCTTTTTAATGTCATTATTCATTTTATTAGTCTAGAATTAATTGACTAGATTTAATCGTAGGAAACATGGCTAGCAACGATGAAGAACAGGGTTCTAGTGATTGCTATGACGTCTACCTGGTGGCAGACGAATTTTTGAGCCTTGCCGACAATCAACGGATGTTGTTGTTGGGCCCTCCTGTCGCATCGGGGACTGATACCGACATGCAGACCGGTGATGAGACTAAGACCGGCGCCGACACCGGCCCCGAGACTAGTGGAGCTGGTCTAGAACCGAAAGCAAAGAGGCCACGGCGCCCGAACCAACTCATGACTACTAGACTGTTTGTCACGGGGATGGATGCCGGCATTTTTGAGCCAATAGTGCCTGAGGAAGCGCGATCGTGCTACGACAATCAAATAGGCTGCATCGTACGGACAACCGCCACCATCAATGATGAGAAACTACAGAAGATAGATAATATGAGGCCCTCCCTCCTAAAGAAAATGCCCCATATATTCTTGTTCCCGGGCCGGAATGAAAAGGATAATAAAGATCCAGATAAGGACCCGGCAATGAAGAAGATAAACAAACACCCCATGACCAAGTTTAGCGACACGTTGGCCTCCTAGAAAGCAAGGATGAAACATTGGATTGTCAACAAAAAGGAACCATACTCCGAGATTATAAAGGATAATCCTACAATCACGCAAGAGCACTTTGAAATATTCAAGGCGGCTTGCGAGGCCGAAGCTGCCAAAAAAAAGTCGAAGTACATGAAGGGGCATCAACAGAGGAAAATGGGGCGCCACCACCTCGGAAGCCATGGTTCCGGCGGGAAGTGGTCCATATGGGCCAAGGAGGACGCGTAACGCGTAACTCTGGGCATCCCAGACCCCTTGGCGGACTTCACCGTCCCGCAGGAGCGTGACGTCCTTAGGGCACGACACCATTGGGACTCAGTCAAGAAGGTTTTCAATACGGACCCGATCACGATGGAGTTCATGATACTTTTGGTAATTTTAGTTTCTGACCAATTCGACTGCACATTTAGTCATATTTGTAGACGATCGTTGTTCCTTTTGCAGAGAGAGCAGCATAGGATTGCGGCTGAAAGCGACTCGCTGTCTGAGATGTTGGCGAGGCCCAAGTGGGACACCCCATTCAACCAGGCACTCGACCGTCGTATGGACACGTGCACGGTGTCGTAGACGGCGCCACGTGGAAGAAGTACTACCATGAGACCACGGAGAATAGAAAGGAAAGACAGAGGTTGAAAACATCGACAAGAAGTTTGAGATTGCAGTTGAGAAGAAATCAGTTGAGACAGTCGCAATAGCGGTTGCTGCCGCAAAACAGGTGGTTCCAGATATGTCTAGTGCCTTGGTTCTGGCCGTTTTCAATTAGAGCAGGAAAAATTCAGAAAAAATGCAGCTGAATTTCCCTTTGCTGACTTCTTCAGGAGCAGCTCGACTAGCATTGCACGAGCACCTGCACCTGCTCCGGCACTGGCTCCCGCACCTGCTCCCGCACAGGACGTGCTCGGCGGTGCTTCGTCTTTGGCTGAGCTCGACGCCCTCACGGTATCTGTCACATCGGCCCTCTTCAATAAATGTATAATCTCCTGTTTCCATTGCCTTTCGGATCTCACATCGCAGACATGTCTTTGCAGGCCGACGTAACCCCGTACACCATCGGCGACCAGAAGGTGGACGTGGGGAATGCGACGATAGTGAAGCCAAAAGTACCATTGTTCCACGGCCAGCCAATCCCCCCGGATGTCTTCAAGGTTTCCGTGGCTAGTGTGAAACCGGGCCACACGAATTTGGCTCTCTGGTACTAGGGGGGATGACGACGAAACCCCATGGCGGCTTGGTGATTGCAATGGTTGGGTCCTGTTGTGGCCAAAGAGTCTGCTTCCTCTAGAGGCGGCCGGGAGAACACCCACAAGCACACAGTTAGGTATGAACATCAACACCCCACCTAGCCAATTACCGTTAGCTATCATGCTGGGTGATAGCGGACGGGGTGAGGACGTGGCTCCATTAGTCGTTGGTGACGTCGCCATAGATGAGGATGAGGATGATGATGACACTCAGCAATATTTCAATACTGGCGCCTACTCACGGTTTGAGCGTCATGAGTTGGTGCCTGAATTAACGCCTCCAGAGGCTGAAAGTGTTATAGACGACCTTCTGGTAGCAAAGAAGCCTAGGAAGAGAGCGAGGAAAGGCAACCAAGCTACATCTATGATCGAGCTACCTCAGCAGCCTCGGGTTCAAGATCGTATAGATATCCCTGGTGGGGCAAAATGGCATATCCCCGGTCAACCAATCCTACCTAAATCAGCGCTAGGGGCCAGATTCAACGATCTAATGAGACTTCATGACGATGTGTTGCGGATAGAGAAAGTCCTCATTGCCTCAAAAAATCCAGGATACCCTCTCTACGTGGTTAACGTGCGACGACAATTGTTGTACGTTGACACAATCCCCGCGGAGAAGTTCTTCCTTCGATTCAATAACATCTTTGACATGTTTCACTTGAAGAAGCTGGATTTTATGTTTGCCCGGCTTTATGCCTTGCACATGACCTACCTCATCATGGTTGACCAGATACCTCATATCTGTGTCGCTGACCCGTA
The DNA here is from genome assembly GCF_056163025.1 of Triticum urartu. Classification (NCBI taxonomy): domain Eukaryota; kingdom Viridiplantae; phylum Streptophyta; class Magnoliopsida; order Poales; family Poaceae; genus Triticum; species Triticum urartu. The sequence continues at coordinate 273,744,274 of NC_141875.1, forward strand.
CTTCATGCACGAGGGCTTCTTGGGAGTCTGCGCAGAGCACCATGAATATGCGAGGCAATACATCACCAATTTCATGCTCGCCAATAAGGAAAAGGAGGCGATTCTCCTATCTTATCATCCCCTGTAAGTCATCCACGCGGATATCCTTCCATTGATCTCAATCATTCATTTGCACGGTGGAAGCTAATTAATTTGAGGTGTACTTATTTTGCGCAGCGGCGGGCGCGCCGTCCTCATCATCCTCAACCCCCAATACTCCCACGCTCTTTACTTGGACTCGTCGAAGAACATTAACAAAAAGGATTACACCCACATCAAGTCTATTCTCGACAGTGCTATGTTTTTCTACGGCGCACGGGGTGGAGAGGTCAAGGACAAGAAGAAAAGGGACGGCAGGCCCACCTTCGGCCATAAGACTGACTTTTGCTGCATCCAGCAACCGAGTGATTCTCTTAACGATGGATTCTATGTCCTACACTACATGCTGGAGTACAGACGGGATCACCAAAAACTTTGCATGTCACCTAGATCCGGCGATGCCCATATTCTACAATGGGAAAATAACTTAGGAGATATCGAGGATCACCGACTTCGAGCTGAGTTCTATCACATCCAGCGGGAACTTGCCCAAATCATCATGAAGGAGGTCATCGAAAAAACAGGGATGTTCTACGAAGAAGGACAAATGCCGTGGGAAGATGTGCGAACACGCGTAGCCGCTCAGCGTCTCGACCTGAAGCCTTTCACTAAGCTCGGGGACTATCTCCCTGACTTTCTGTATGACGAAACTTTGAGTTATGCACAACGAAACTTTATTTGTGATATAATTAAACTGTCCTCCTCGACTAGCGAAGATCACTCAAGTTAGGGCATTTTGGGTATGATGAACTTTTTTATTTATGCTTATGATATGTTGCTTCTATTTTTTCCAAGTCTATCTCTTTCCGTTGCTCAACTATATATGTTGCATATCATCGACTCATGTGGCGATGTAGGAGTATAGATCATCGATGGCGAAGAAGTGCTACGCTAGGAGTATACGACGAGTGGCTGGAATGTTAAGTCCCGGGTGTACCAGTTTCCGGTTTCCGAGCGACAGCCAGTAGTTAGTTTAGGTTCACGCTAATGCGAGAGAGGGATACGAACTCATGTACTGCATAGTTCCGCTCTCACTTAAAGTGATAGCTCTTCTCGCGTATATCATTGTTTAGATGGATGACGATGTAGTTGCAAGTAATCGAGACTTGTATCGCTATTTTCGAGATGATGACCAGAGACCATGTTGTGTTGGATGATGATTATGATGATGACATGATTTGATGAGACTATTTGTATGTATATGCTATGATTACATTTGTATGTGTATGATATGCTAATGATTATTGTATAAAGCCTATTCAAATAAGAAAAAAATATGTAGAAAAAAACCAGAAACTAATAAAACAAGCAGTAGCGAGGGGAATAAAGTTAGCAGTAGCACTCTCATACCAGTAGCGCTTCCTCCTAAAAAGCGCTGCAGATATTAAGCACTCTGCAATAAACCTCGCTACTGCTGGCCATGTATAGCAGTAGCGTTGGACGACATGCACTACTGCTACATGTTAGCTGTAGTGCCTTATCAATAGCGCGGCATCCTGCGCTACTGATAGGAAAAATACCCGCGCTACTGCTTGGGTATTCCCTAGTAGTGATTCTTAGGGATGTTTTAAAGAATAACAAGAAAATGTGGGAAGAATGCTTGCCTCGTATTAAATTTGCTTATAATCGTTTGCTGCATTCTACTACTAAGATGTGCCCTCTTGAAATTGTGTTTGGTTTCCTACCTCGAGCACCTATTGGTTTGTTGCCTCTTCCATCTTCGGAGAAGCTTAATTTTGATTCTACACAACGTGACGAATTAATCTTAAAAATGCATGAGTTATCTAAGTTAAACATTGAGCGAATGAATGCTAAATATAAACTTGTTGGGGATAAAGGTAGAAAACATGTTGAGTTTGCACCTGGAGATCTTGTTTGGTTACATTTGCTTCAGGATAGATTTCCTAGTTTGCGCAAATCATAGCTAATGCCACGTGCTGATGGTCCTTTTAAGGTGTTAGAGAAAATTAATGATAATGCATATAAACTTGAGTTGCCTGCAGATTTTGGGGTTAGTCCCCCTTTTAACATTGAAGATTTGAAGCCTTATTTGGGTGAGGAAGATGACCTTCCATCGGGGACGACTTCATTTCAAGACGGGGAGGATAATGAGGACATTAATACCATTGTTACACCCAAAACCCCTGCTGCTCTACATACTGGACAAATTACTAGAGCTCGCGCACGCCAATTCAATTACCAGGTACTTTTGTTTCTTGGTAACGATTCTAATGTTCATGAGAATATGATGCTGCCTAAATTGGATACATTTGTTTTGCTTACAAATGAAGGGCCTCGCTTGGACAGGAAAGATGAACCTTGGAGCAAGTTTAAGCATGGAGATGATGGCATGCGCAAGGGGAACAAGAATGAGTGCATGAAGCCTTGGACGAAATATACCAGATGCCACGTCATAAATTTCGCCCAGTGGCTATTCTAGGTGCCGCGTCACCTTATTATTGGGCTAGGCTCATGTTATTTCGATATACTTGATTACAGGTTGTTTTTAGAGTCCGTATGTGTGGGGAAACAAGAGTTAGGGTTGTTTTCGAACCGCTCCTCCAATGGCCACGAAATTCCCCCTCTTCGTCCATATATACAACCCTTAGGGCATCCTTTAGACTTCGGGTTTTGTTTAGATTAAAAGTTCACCATAGCTGCAACTTCGCGTACTTCGTTTGTGTTCAACAACCATACCAAGGCGTCACAGAACCCCAGTTGATCAATAAAGCTTTCCTCTTTTATTCCCAATATCCAGATTCCAATTTCAGCTTCTTGCTTGTTCTTCGTTTGCTTGGAAGAAATAGACTCTCGTGGTCAGGTTAATCGTGCTCCGGCATGGTCAATAGCCTGTCGGAGTTGGTTTAGCGATTACTAAGGCGTGACGTCCTCGCATTTTCGTAGTCGGATCGTCAAAGTCTACTCCACCATAAACGATAGCCACCATCTCATCGAAAGAAGGGACACCTTAGCCTCTATCACATTCTGACCTTTCTCTTTATCACACTTCTCATACTCAGCCCTCTACTTCTTGATAAGCTGTTCAACTGGATGGCACTCCTGCAGATCATGACCCTTGGTCTGATGAATCTTGCAGTATGACCCATCACCTTTCCCAATCTTCTCGGGAGCCGCAGCCTCCCGGCAATCAGTGGACGCGGAAACTTCCTTGTCGGGGGCTTTGGCCTTAGCCTTCTTGCCGGTACTAGGCGTGCCCGATCCCTCAACGATCATTACTTCCTTATCCTTGCGCCTCTTGTTGCGCTTCTTGTTCTTCTTCTTCCAACTGGTGGCCTCGTCATCATCGTCCGAGTCGATGTCGATGCCATCTTCTTCCCCAGGGAGTTTCCTCCCCTCCTCCAATTGAGCACTTTGGATTGGGCAACCGAACGTTCATCTTGGAACGTATCCAACGATTGCGCACTTTGGATTGGAATGCACCTATCACAGTTGCCAGGTGGATGTCTGGAATATTTTTGTGGACTCGGCTAAACCTCTGCATGTACTTCCACAGAGTCTCGCCTTCCTTCTATGGGAGAAGTTGCAAATCACTGGGCCGCCATAGTTCTTGATGGCCGCACATGAAGGCGCCAGCAAACTCATGGCACAGGTCAGCCCAAGTAGAGATGGAATTCTCCGGCAAGTGCATCAGCCAAGATCTCACGTTTGGCTTGAGTGCAAAAGGGAAGTAGTTGGCAAAAACCTTCTCATCTCTTCCCCCGGCAGCTTGAACAGTAACGGGGTAGATGCCCAAGAACTCCGCCGGGTTTAGTCTCCCATCATACTTCTCGGGTATCTCTGGCTTGAACATGCGAGCGGATGGCCAACGGACTTGTGGCAGTTCATGGGTGAAGGCAGGGCACCCAGCCTCAAAAGGTAGGTACCCACCTCCACCAATCACGGGCTCGTCGACATTGGGGCCATCGCGCCAATCGGACTGGAGGCGGTTGTTGCGGCGTCGCTCGATGGTGAAGCGCGCGCCCTCCCTCTGCCTGTCCTCCAGGGCTCGCCGTTGGTCTTGACGTGCGCGAGGATCGGATGAAGAAATGGAGATGTCATCAATCTCTTGGTCGCGTGCCCCTTGTGCTATTTGCTGCGGTGAGGATTGCACCGTGGGTTTGGCCCCTTATGCACGGCCAGCAGCGTGCGCTGCCGTCATCTCCTGGGGAGGCCATGGCGGGCCAGCTCGCTGTGAGCCTCCAGCCTTGGCAAAGCCAATCAGGCTCTGAATGGTGGTCTCCACTCATGCATCTGACAAGCTGAGCAGCAGCTGGGCCCACGCCATGGCCTCCTAAGCGGTGCTTGGCATAGGTGATGAAGATGTAGATCGTAGTGTCACTCGAGTCCTGATGGTGCCGGCAGTAGTTGCACCGGGCTCCCGCCGTCGGGAGCCAGTCGCTTGGATGGCGTGGTGTCGGTGCAACAAACCCTGGGTCTGTTTCCTAGACTATGCACAGGCACGAGAACGACATCACAACACCAATCGGTGCCAGAGTACAAGAAACCAAGATCTTCGAAGGACCATCATGCAGATCAAGAGGACCAAGGTCAAGCCAAAAAAGCGACATGCCACCAGGAGAAAAGCCTCCCTTGCCGGGCTGGCAAGCTCAGCGAGGGAGGGGTCACCCCAGAAGAAAGCATCCAAGACGTCCCGACAAGGCCTACCGGGACTCAGAAAGGCAAAAACCACCTCACCAACTACTCCGCCACGACCCACGTTGTCAATCAGTGCGGTGTCAAACCGCAAAGTGACTGAGTGGCAGCCATTCGCCACATGGCAGCCTTTCTCTGCAGGAAATACCTACGAGCGACACCCGTCCTGTGATGTGTGAAGCAAGTAGGTGCGGAGCTGGCAATACAGCCCGGCAAGGCTTGCCGGGCGAGCGACGACGTGACGTTGAGCGGTGCACTACATGCGCCCCTGTCAGTCTACAGAGGTAGGTATGGTTGCACTGTTTGCTATCTTATCGGTGCATAATGACCACTTTGCCATTGTGGCGACCCCTTAATCGATAAAAGGAGGCCCATGGCAAACGCAGAAAGCATTAGAAGGTCGAACACCACACACTGATACACGCGTAGTCACTCTCACACCGAGGCACCCTGTAACACCCCGGATGTAACTTGCCATATTTGTAACTTCGGCTCTTACCATTTTCGGCTTTAAGTTATGAGATTCCCTTCGTGGTTGGGTTTTGTCTTCATTTTACATTTTGTTCATGTCATGCATTTCATATCATGTCTTCATGTGCATCGCATTTGCATTCGTCTCATGCATCCGAGCATTTTCCCCGTTGTCCGTTTTGCAACCCGACAGTCCCACATGCACCGGCGCACCCCTCTTGTCTCTTCTCGTGAGGGGTGTTAAACATTCTCGGAATGGAACGAGATTTGCCAAGTGGCCTTGGTACACCATCGGTAGACCGCCTGTCAAATTTCGTTCCATTTGGACTCTGTTTGATGCTCCAACGGTTAACCGGGTAAACGCAAAAGCCTCTTGTGTGTTGCAGCCTAACACCCCTCCAAAATAGCCCAATAACCCATCTAAATCACCACCATGTCCTCCATCATCGGATCACGATCGTGTGGGCGAAAACTACACCTCATTTGGACACTCCAAACTCCCTCTACCTATAAATATGTGTCTCCCTCCGAAATTTCCGGGTCCCGAAACCCTAGCCTAGCGCCTCTCCGCCGCGGGACACGTCCAGATCGGACCGGACGCGTCCGCTGCTGCGCCCGCAGCCAACCGGGGATTGCCATGTGTCCTCCACTGCCTGCCGGCGCCGAAGCCCACCGGGCCCGAGGCCAGCCCCCGCGGGCCTGTCCGCCGTTGCCCGCGCCTGTGCGCGCCCGCGCCGCCTCCTCTGCTCCAGCAGAGGAGGCGGCGACCGGTCGCCATCCTTGTCGTCCTCCGCTGCATCGGCCTCCCCCCAGGCCAGATCCGGCAACAGCGCTCGGATCCGGTGCCCCCCTCGCCGGAGCAGCTCCCCCTCTAAGATCCGGCCACTGTCTCCCTCTTCTCTGGTGAGGATCCGTCCAGATTCGCCTCGACTTCCATGCCGGATCAAACCCTAGATCCGCGAGGTGAAATTTCACTATGTCTCGGAGCTCCCTGTTATTTGGACGCCCTGTTCATCATGTCGTATCTCCGCGCTTGTGGCTCCAAATCATGCATATGATATGTCGAATTGTTCATCTCGTTGAGCTCTTCATGTTAGAAGCATTTGCATGCATGTTACTGTTTGTTATGATGCCATTTTCATTGATGCAAGAGTGCTATAAAATGTTAGGATCTAGTACTTACCAGATCATGGTGATTTGTCATTTTTGTTGCATTTGATGTGTGCATCATATGGGCATGAGGTCTACATGTGTTTTGAACTACAACAAGCCGTCTTTACAGGGGTGCTAGTCTTGTATTTTTGAGATCTATGTGGTGACTAGGACAAGCATGCAAACTAGGCTCCGTGATGTTGTTGTCTTCAGGGACTTAGGATTTTGCTAGTCATTTCCTGCTGTTATTTTGATGCCATGTAAACTTCATGCTACAGTGAGATCCATGGTTATTTTGGGATACTTCAGTAAGGATGTTTTGAACATGTGGTTATTCTCTATACGTACATGTCCCTGTTTGCAATTATGAAGTTTTCTAGCATGTCTTGTCCTTGCTCTACTTTTGCTATAAAATGTTCATGGCAGATTGTTAACATGTTAATCAATTTTGCCATGGTTGTTGCTAGTGATTCATGCATCCTATGAACTTGCTCTTGCCATGGTTAGCTTCATGAACATGTCATATTGCTGTTGGTATGCTTGTTTTGTCATGCAATGATTTGTGATGAGTGGTATGAGCTCGCAAAGTTGCAATCACAAATCTATTTATGCCATGCTCTTTTAATAAAACTTGCTATGTTTACATGGGTGCCATCATATTTTTTGTGCCTTTTTGGCTCATGATCAGTAAGGGACTTTTGATCTATGCATTTAGTAGAATCATTCCATGCCTTGGGTTTCTATGATATGTTCCTGTAGCATGTTGTTTGCTTGCTCTAAACATTGCTTACTGGTGTTATTTTGACATGTTAGTATTTTCACCAAGTATGTGATGCTGATATCTTTTGCAGTTTTTCCATGCTAGTTTGAACCTGTTCTAAGTGGCATCATGTTGTTAATCGCAGAATAGCACCATCCTTGTTTTGCTTGCCATTTGCAAACCATGCATCCGTTTCCGGTGATCTTTATATCGATTTCATCCGAAAATCATCTCATCTTTCTAGCGGCATGGTTGGTTTGCCAAGTTGATGCCTTGATCATTCTTTACCTTCCGGAGGCACGCATATGCATTGCATATCATGTCTTGCATATCATGCCATGTATTGCATCGTGTTGCTTGTGCATTGCACCGTGATTGATTGTTGTTCCATTGCTTGTATTCTTGCCTTGGGTAGAGCCGGGAGACGAGTACGTGACCGAGGAACTTGTTGAGTACGCTATCAAGGATCAAGCTTTCGACAACTCTGAGAACTTTGCAGGAAAGATGACCATACCCTCGAAATCACTTCTATCTTTGCTTGCTAGTTGTTCGTTCTATCACTATGTCGCGCTACCTACCACTTGCAATATCATGCCTCCCACATTATCATGTCAAGCCTCTAACCCACCTTTCCTAGCAAACCGTTGTTTGGCTATGTTACCGCTTTTGCTCAGCCCCTCTTATAGTGTTGCTTGTTGCAGGTGAAGATGAAGATTTTTCCGTGTTGGAACATGGATATTGTGGGGATATCATCATTATCTCTTATTTACTTTAATGCATCTATATACTTGGTAAAGGGTGGAAGGCTCGGCCTTATGCCTGGTGTTTTGTTCCAATCTTGCCGCCCTAGTTTCCGTCATACCGGTGTTATGTTCCTTGATTTTGCTTTCCTTATGCGGTTGGGTGTTATGGGAACCCCTTGATAGTTCGCTTTGAATAAAACTCCTCCAGCAAGGCCCAACCTTGATTTTACCATTTGCCTACCTACCACCATATACCTTTCCCTTGGGTTCTGCAGACTCAAGGGTCATCTTTATTTCAACCCCCCCCCCCCCCCCCCCCCCGCGCCAGTGCTCCTCTGTGTGTTGGTCTGGACCGAGCCGCCTACATGGCCACCTCGGGGAAACTCGAGGGCTAGTTTTACTCGTAGCTTGTCTCAGCCGGTGTGCCCTGAGAACGAGATATGTGCAGCTCCTATCGATATTTGTTGGCACAGTCGGGTGGCTTTGCTGGTCTTGTTTTACCATTGTCGAAATGTCTTGTAACTGGGATTCTAAGACTGATCGGGTTTTTCCGGGAGAAGGAATATCCTTTGTCGACCGTGAGAGCTTGTGATGGGCTAAGTTGGGACACCCCTGCAGGGTATAAACTTTCGAGAGCCATGCCCGTGTTTATGTGGTAGATGGGAATTCGTTAATATTCGGTTGTAGAGAACTTGACAATTAACTTAATTAAAATGAATCAACTGCGTGTGTAGCCGTGATGGTCTCTTTTCGGCGGAGTCCGGGAAGTGAACATGTCCTTGTGTTATGCTTGAACGTAAGTAGTTTCAGGATCACTTCTTGATCACTTCTAGCTTCTTGACCGTTGTGCTGCTTCTCTTCTCGCTCTCATTTGCGTATGATAGCCACCATATATGCTTAGTGCTTGCTGCAGCTCCACCTCACTACCCTTTCCTTCCCGTAAGATTAGATAATCTTGATCTCGCGGGGGTGACATTGCTAAGTCCTCGTGACTCACAGATACTTTCAAACAGTTGCAGGTGCCGAGGATACCAGTGTAAGCGATGCTACCGAACTCAAGTGGGAGTTCGACGAGGATTCAGGCCGTTACTATATTTCTTTTCCGGATGGTCAGTAGTGGAGCCCAGTTGGGACGATCGGGGATCTAGCATTTGGGGTTTTCTTCCTTTATTTTGGTTCCGTAGTCAGACCTTTGGTTGTACTTTGGATGATGTATGGATTATTTATGTATTGTGTGAAGTGGCGATTGTAAGCCAAATCATTATCCGTTTCTTATTCAGTACATGGGATGTGTGAAGATTACCCCTCTTGCGACAAGCCTACCATGCGTCTATGCCTCTAAGTCATGCCCCGACATGTGGGAGATATAGCCGCATTGTGGGTGTAACAAGTTGGTAATTAGAGCCATCCCCGACTTATGAGCCCGCTGCTTGATTGAATCGCTGACGTTGTTGAGTCTAGAACAAAATGTTTTGAGTCTTAGGATTATATATATATATATATATATATCGGAGAGTAGGATTCTTTTTACTCCTCGGTCCCTTTGTCGCTCTGGTGAGGCCTCCTGACATAGAAGTTTTGACTCTCCTCTCCTCAAATTTCACAAATTTTTTTAGGATCATGCGGGTATCTTGGAATCGTTCCGATAGTCTCGTGACGAGAACATTGTTCTTGGTGCCTCCTGACATTTAGGGTTTGTGGCAGTGTCCCGGGGAGTTGAGCTCCGAGGTGTTGTCCTCAAAATTTTATCATTGTAGTTCTGGAATACCTGAGTTCGCCGACATCGAAAATCTCTTTTATGCAGTTGTTGGTGAGATAACCTCGACGCCACCCAGTACTAGGTTGGGACTTCAGGAGTATTGCCATAAGTTGTATAACGGATGCTTTTCAAAGGTTGAGGTACATGATTTCCGAAGGTTTCTTGGTTACGTGTTGAAGGATGGTTACAGCTGGATGTAGGAATTGCTAGTTTGGGTTAGATATTATGCTTCCCCTATATGCCCAACACTTGATTACATAACCAGAAAGTTTTGGGAGGTTTATAGGTGGGAATTCAAGTAGCTCTAGTATTCCTTCCCGCAGATATTTGGTTTGTGATTGGGTAATCCATAACAGTTATTTGTTCATATTCATTTCTTGTTGCTTGATTCATCTACCTTTATCAAAGTGGCTTCTCAACTTATGGACGTGTGATGATTTACTTTGGAATTCATTCGCTCATCCTTGTTCGAATGTTAAGACTTTATGTTGCAATTTCGATCCATTGATTCAGCTTAAATATCTATCTTTCAAAAATTCTAATGGATGTCAGCCTCTTCAGGATGGCTCCTCTAACGCGTCAGAATCTGGACCGCAATGATGGGGATCAGCCAAACCCTCCGCCACCCCCTCCACCTCCGAAGGCATGGAAAGCTGTCATGGCAGCCACCAACGCCAACACTCAGATGCTTTTGTAACTCTTGCAAGAGCGCAACGAAGGGCAAGGCAACCAAGGAAATCAAGGCCAGGGAAACAATCAGCCTCCGATTGCTACCCTCAACCAGTTCCTCGTAAACCAGCCGAACTCCTTCAGCAACTGTGTCGAGGCCATAGACGCCGACGATTGGCTCGTGGACATATGCAAGAATTTTGAATGTAGCAATGTCAGACCTGAGGACTTTGTCATGTTTGCTTCGTTTCAACTCAAGGACCAAGCTGCTGAGTGGTATCAACAATACAGAGATTCCAGAGGAGGTCGTGTGATTACCTGGGATGATTTCGGCCAAGACTTCAAGGCTCATCACATTCCACCAAGTGTAGATGAGAGCAAGCGTGAGGAGTTCCACAATCTCAAGCAAGCCAGCATGTCCGTGTATGAATACAATATCCAGTTTCAGAAACTTGCTAGCTTCACTAAACAAGACGTTCCTGATGAAAATAGTATGATCTATCAATTCAGAGGTGGCCTCAGAGAAGATCTGCAATTAGCTCTCGTGCTTCTTGTGTCGACCAAGTTTGATCAATTCTACAATATGGCACTAAAGCAAGAAGCTGCTCAGCTCAAGTGTGAGGCATCTAAGAAGAGAGTCAGGGACGCAGTTCAGCCTTCTTCCTCACAAGTGGCAGCTAAGCAACAGAAGTTTTGGTTGCCTCCTCCTCCTCCGTTTCCTCAGCCCTACCAGCAGAAGAGCAAAGGTGGCAATGGATCTAATTCTCGGCATGGATTGGCTTTCTAAAAACAAGGCTCAGCTTGATTGTGCTTGCAGGTAAATTCAATTGACACACCCTTCTGAGGAGGTGATCATCTTTGCCGCATGGGATGAAACCATTCAATTGTTTTCCCTCAATGAGAAGGGCGAGCTGAATACCATCTCTCATATTCCAGTCATTTGTGAATATCAAGACGTCCTTCCAGAAGAGCTTCCGGAATGCCTCCATACCGGCCAGTTGAATTGGTTATCGATCTTGAGCCTAGCACGGAACCTGTTTGCAAGCGTCCTTATAAGCTTGGACTAGAGGAGTTGAAGGAGTTGAAGAAACAACTCGATGAACAAGAGCGTATGGGTCTGATCAGACCGAGTTCATGTCCATGGGGTTGTGGTGTTCTTTTTGTCAAGAATAAGGATGGAACGGAACGACTCTCCGTTGACTACCGTCCATTGAACAAGAAGACAATAAAGAACAAGTATCCACTTCCCAACATCAATGAGCTATTCGAGCAACTTAAAGGTGTCAAAGTATTCTCCAAGCTTGACGTCCATATGAGTTATCATCAGATTCGCATTCGTGAAGAAGATATCCCTAAGACAACATTCAGAACAAGCTATGGTTCTTATGAATATACTGTCATGCCTTTAGGCCTTGTCAATGCTCCTCCAACGTTCTCTCGCATGATGAACTTCATCTTCAACCCTTACACGAATGATTTCGTCCTGGTGTATCTCGATGACATCTTGGTATTTTCCAAGAATAAGAAGGATCATGCCAAGCACTTGAGATTGGTGCTTGACAAAATCAGAGAGCATCAATTCTATGCGAAGTTTTCCAAGTGTGAGTTCTGGCTTGACGAAGCTCTTTACCTTGGTCATATCATACGCCAAAGGCATCGCTGTTAATCCCAAGAAGGTGTCTGCAATTGTGAATTGGAACCTCCTCAGAATGTCAGGCAGCTCCGAAGTTTTCTTGGGCTTGCATGCCATTGTCGAAGATTCGTTGAGAATTTCTCTAAGATTGCAAAGCCTCTGTCCAAACTCCTCCAGAAGCTTGTCAAGTATGTCTAGACACCTGAGTGTGATGTTGCTTTCAACACCCTGAAAGAGAAGCTGGTCACAGCTCCTGTCTTGACTCCTCCTGATGAATCCAAGCCATTTGAAGTTTTATGTGATGCCTCCTTACAAGGTCTTGGTGCTGTGTTAATGCAAGAGAAGAAAGTTGTGGCTTATACCTCTCGCCAGTTGAAGCCCAACAAAAGGAACTACCCCACTCACAATCTTGAGTTGGCGGCAGTTGTCCATGCATTATTAATGTCGAGACATCTCTTGTTGGGAAGGAAAGTGGACATCTTCATAGATCATAAGAGCCTCAAGTACATCTCCACTCAACCCAACCTCAACCTCAGACATACTCATTGGGTCGAAATAAATCAAGAATACGATGAGAGTATTGAATATACTCCAGGCAAGGCCAATGTCATTGCAGATGCTTTGAGCAGGAAGGCTTACTGCAACAGCTTAATTATCAAGCCCTTCCAACCACACCTTTGTGAAGCTTTCCGCAAACTAAATCTCCAAGTTGTTCCTCAAGGATTTCTTGCCAACCTCCAAGTCTCTCCTACTTTGGAAGATCAAATTCGTGAGGCACAACTACTGGATTCCATGGTGAAGAAGGTGAAACATGGGATTGCCAAGAGCCAACCCAAATACAAGTGCTATCGCATTGATGAAAAAGACATTCTATTCTTCGAGGACCGGATTGTGGTTCCTAAAGGTGATCAAAGGAAAGTCATTATGAATGAGGCACACAATTACCTTCTATCCATTCATCCTGGAAGTACAAAGATGTAAAATGACCTCAAGCAGTCGTATTGGTGGACTCGAATGAAGTGATAAATTGCTCAATTCATGAATGAATGTGATGTCTATAGAAGGGTGAAAGCAGAACACCAACGACCAGCTGGTCTGCTCCAAACTCTTGCTATTACAGAATGGAAGTTTTACCATATTGAGATGGACTTCGTGACTGGATTTCCCAAGTCCAAGCGTGGAAATGATGCTATCTTCGTTGTCATCGACAAGCTTACTAAAGTGGCTCATTTCCTTCCAATCAAAAATCTATCACAGCAGCTCATCTGGCAGAGCTATACACCTCTAGGATTGTCTCTATGCACGGCATTCCGCAATTGATATCTTCGGACCGCGGAAGCATTTTCACTTCAAAGTTCTGGGACTCCTTACGGCAGGCGATGGGCACCAACATTCACTTCAGCACAGCTTTCCATCCTCAAACTAGTGGCCAAGTCGAGCGAGTCAATCAAATCCTTTAAGATATGCTCAGGGCTTGTGTTATTTCCTTAGGTATGAAGTGGGAAGATTGTCTTCCTTATGCCGAGTTCTCCTACAACAACAACTTCCAAGCGAGTTCGGGCAAGGCCCCATTCGAGATTCTCTATGGTAGAAAGTGTCGTACTCTTCTCAATTGGTCAGAGACTGGTGAATGCCAACTTCTTGGCAACGACTTAATCACAGAAGTTGATGAAATGTGGAAAGTAATTCGTGAAAATCTCAAAGTCGCGCAATCGCGCCAGAAGAGTTACTATGATAGCAAGCACCATGACTTGGCTTTCTATATCGGAGACCATGTCTACCTCCGCGTCTCTCCAATGAAAGGCACTCGTCGCTTTGGTAGAAAAGGGAAGATTGCACCTAGATACATGGGTCTTTCAAGATCATTGGCAAAAGAGGCGACCTCGCCTATCAACTTGAACTTCAGTCCTACTTCACAAATGTGCACGATGTGTTTCACATGTCACAGCTGCGTAAGTGCTTCAAGACTCCTGAGCGCACCATCAACTCCGAAGAGATTGATCTCCAAGAAGATCTTTCTTATCATGAGCATCCCATTGCTATTCTTGAAGAAACCGAGTGCAAGACTCGCAACTAGTCTATCAAATTCCTTAAAGTGAAGTGGTCACACCATTCTGACCTAGAAGCCACCTGGGAGCGCGAGGACCACCTCTGTTCTGAATATCTGGAGTTCTTTCAGTCCTAGATCTCGGGATGTAACTTGACATATTTGTAACTCCGACTCTTGCCATTTTTGGCTTTAAGTTATGAGATTCCCTTCGTGGATGGGTTTTGTCTTTGTTTGCATTTTGTTCATGTCATGCATTTCATATCATGTCTTCATGTGCATCGCATTTGCATTTGTGTTCGTCTCATGCATCCGAGCATTTTCCTCGTTGTCCGTTTTGCAATCCGACACTCCCACATGCACCGGCGCACCCCTCTTGTCTCTTTTCATGAGAGGGTGTTAAACGTTCTCGGAATGGACCGAGATTTGCCAAGTGGCCTTGGTACACCACCGGTAGACTGCATGTCAAATTTCATTCCATTTGGAGTCTGTTCGATCCTCGAACGGTTAACCGGGTAACCGCAAAAGCCTCTTGTGTGTTGCAGCCCAACACCCCTCCAAAACAGCCCAATAACCCATCTAAACCATCTCCATGTCCTCCATCATTGGATTACGATCATGTGGGCGAAAACTACACCTTATTTGGACACTCCAAACTCGCTCTACCTATAAATATGTGTCTCCCTGTGAAATTTCCGGGTCCCGAAACCCTAGCCTAGCCCCTCTCCGCCGCCGGAAAGGTCTGGATCGGACCGGACGTGTCCGCCACCGCGCCCGCAGCCAACCAGGGCTTGCCACGTGTCCTCCATCGCCCGCCGCCGCCGAAGCCCGCCGGGCCCGAGGCCGGCCCCCACGGGCCCGCCCGCCGCCGCCCACGCCCGTGCGCGCCCGCGCCACCCCGCCGCCGCCCGGTCGCCGCCTCCTCCGCTCCAGCGCCTCCCCACCGCCGCCTAGTCGCTACGGACCACCACCCGTGCCCAAGCGCCGCCCCGGTCGCTGTCCTTGCCGTCCTCCGCTGCATCGGCCTCCTCCAGGGCCAGATCCGGCAATAGCGCCCGGATCAGGTGCCTCCCCTCGCCGGAGCACCTCCCCCTCCAAGCTCCAGCCACCGTCTCCCTCTTCTTCGATGAGGATCTGGCCAGATTCGCCTCGACTTCCGTGCTGGATCAAACCCTAGGTCCGCGAGGGGAAATTCCACTAAGTCCCGGAGCTCCAAGTTATTTTCATGCCCTGTTCATCATGTCGTATCTCCAAGCTCGTGGCTCCGAATCATGCATATGGTATGTCGAATTGTTCGACTCGTTGAGGTCTTCATGTTAGAAGAATTTCCATGCATGTTACTGTCTGTTATGATGCCATTTTCATTGATGCAAGAGTGCTATAAAATGTTAGGTGCTGGTACTTATCAGATCATGGTGATTTGTCATTTTTGTTGCATTTGATGTGTGCACCATATGGGCATGAGGTCTACATGTGTTTTGAACTAAAACATGCCATCTTTATAGGGGCGTTAGTCTTGTATTTTTGTGATATATGTGGTGACTAGCACAAGCATGCCAACTAGGCTCCGTGATGTAGCTGTTTTCAGGGACTTAGGATTTTGCTATAAAACTGATGCTACAGTGAGATCCATTCTTATTTTGGGATACTTCAGTAAGGATGTTTTGAACATGTGGATATCCTCTATCCATCCATGACCCCGATTGCTATTATGGAGTTGTCTAGCATGTATTGTTCTTTCTCCAGTTTTTCTATAAAATGTTCCTGGCAGATTGTTAACATGTTAATCAATTTTTCGATGGTTGTTGCTAGTGATCCGTGCATCCTATGAACTTGCTTTTACCATGGTTAGCTTCACGAACATGTTATCTTGCTGTTGGTATGCTTGCTTTGTCATGCACTACTTTGTGGTGTGTGGTATGAGCTCGCAAATTTGCTATCACAAATTTGTTTATGCCATGCTCTGTTAATAAAACTTGCTAAGCTTACATGGGTGCCATCATATTTTCTGTGCCTTTTTGGCTCATGATCAGTAAGGGACTTTTGATATATGCATTTAGTAGAATCATTCCATGCCTTGGTTTTCTATGATATGTTCATGTAGCATGTTGTTTGCTTGCTCTAAACATTTTTTTCTGATGTTATTTTGACATGTTAGTATTTTCACCAAGTATGTGATGCTGATATCTTTTGAAGTTTTGCCATGCTTGTTTGAACCTGTTCTAGTGTGATTTGGTTGTAGCTTAGTGTTCATGTTTTGTCAAGAATCTCATTTACATCACGTCCATATGGTTTGTTGTTATGTTGGGGTGCAATAGATTAGTTTCTTGTTGCATTCTAAGTGGCATCGTGCTGTTAATCGCAGAATAGCACCATCCTTGTTTTGCTTGCCATTTGCAAACCGTGCATCCGTTTCCGGTGATCTTTATATCGATTTCAACCGAAATCATATCATATTTCCAGTGGCATACTTGGTTTGCCAAGTTGATGCATTGATCATTATTTCCCTTATGGAGCACGCATATGCATTGCATATCATGTCTTGCATATCATGCCATGTATTGCATCATGTTGCTTGTGCATTGCACCGTGATTGATTGTTGTTCCATTGCTTGGATTCTTGCCTTGGGTAGAGCCTGGAGACGAGTACATGACGAACCTGTTGAGTACGTAATTGAGGCTCAAGCTTTCGACAACTCTGAGAACTTTGCAGGAAACATGACCATACCCTCGAAATCACTTCTATCTTTGCTTGCTAGTTGTTCGTTCTATCACTATGTCGTACTACCTACCACTTGCTATATCATTCCTCCCATATTATCATGTGAAGCCTCTAACCCACCTTTCCTAGTAAACCGTTGTTTGTCTATGTTACCGCTTTTGCTCAGCCCCTCTTATAGCATTGCTAGTCGCAGGTAATATGAAGATTGTTCCATGTCGGAACATGGATATTGTGAGGATATCATCATTATCTCTTATTTACTTTAATGCATCTATATACTTGGTAAAGGGTGGAAGGCTCGGCCTTATGCCTGGTGTTTTGTTCCACTCTTGCCGTCCTAGTTTCCGTCATACCGGTGTTATGTTCCTTGATTTTGCGTTCCTTACGCGATTGGGTGTTATGGGAACCCCTTGACATGTCGCTTTGAATAAAACTCCTACAGCAAGGCCGAACCTTGGTTTTACCATTTTCCTACCTACCACCATATACCTTTCCCTTGGATTCTGTAGACTCAAGGGTCCTCTTTATTTTAAACCCACCCGGGCCAGTGCTCCTCTGAGTGTTGGTCCGAACCGAGACACCTGCGGGGCCACCTCGGGGAAACTCGAGGGCTGGTTTTACTCGTAGCTTGTCTCATCCGGTGTGCCCTGAGAACGAGATATGTGCAACTCCTATTGGGATTTGTCAGCACAGTCGGGTGGCTTTGCTGGTCTTGTTTTACCATTGTCGAAATGTCTTGTAACCGGGATTCAGAGACTGACCGGGTCTTCCCGGGAGAAGGAATATCCTTCGTTTACCGTGAGATCTTGTGATGGGCTAACTTGGGACACCCCTGCAGGGTATAAACTTTCGAGAGTCATGCCCGCAGTTATGTGGAAGATGGGAATTTGTTAATATCCTGTTGTAGAGAACTTGACACTTAACTTAATTAAAATGAATCAACCGCGTGCGTAGCCATGATGGTCTCTTTTCGGCGGAGTCCGGGAAGTGAACACGGCCTTGTGTTATGCTTGAACGTAAGTAGTTTCAGGATCACTTCTTGATCACTTCTAGCTTCTCGACCGTTGCGCTGCTTCTCTTCTCGCCCTCATTTGCATATGATAGCCACCATATATGCTTAGTGCTTGCTGCAAATCCACCTCACTACCCTTTCCTACCCATATGTTCAAATAGTCTTGATCTCGCGGGTGTGAGATTGCTGAGTCCTCGCAACTCACGGAGACTTCCAAATAGTTGCAGGTGCCGAGAATACTGGTGCAAGCGATGCTACTGAACTCAAGTGGGAGTTCGACAAGGATTCGGGCCGTTACTATGTTTCTTTTCCGGATGATCAGTAGTGGAGCCTAGTTGGGATGATCGGGGATCTAGCATTTGGGGTTGTCTTCCTTTATTTTGGTTCCGTATTCAGACCTTTGATTGTACTTTGGATTATGTATGGTTTATTTATGTATTGTGGGAAGTGGCGATTGTAAGCCAATTCTTTATCCCTTTCTTATTCAGTACATGGGATGTGTGAAGATTACCCCTCTTGCGACAAGCCTACCATGCGGCTATGCCTCTAAGTCGTGCCCCGACACGTGGGAGATATAGCCGCATTATGGGTGTTACACACCACTGCCGGGCAACTGTACTGCGCTCCACCACCATTCTTCCACCATCAATCCACGAAAGCAGGAGTAGGGTTTTACGCCTCGCAGCGGCCCGAACCTGGGTAAAGTTGCATGTGTGATCTCTACCATGTTGCCCCATGCTCGTCTGCTCTTTGTGCAACGTGACATCCCCCCTGCCGAACCAGCAAGGGGCCATTGGTCCCATAGGTAGCCGTTGTTTCCCACGACATCTTTGGCGCGCCAAGTAGGGGGATCACTTGCGTGAACCTGAAAGCGTGCGCAACGCGTCATCTTCATCGCCATCTCTTTCTTTGACGGCACCATCAACCATGCCGCCCAAGAAGATATCCGGTGCTTCGGCTCATCCATCCACCTCGAAGGCTATGCCGCCCGCGGCCTCTAATGCGGCGGGGGGGGGGGGAGGCATGCAAGGACGCGGACGCTGCTGGGGACATGGTCGGAGCATGAGGCACCGTCACCACTTCCCCCCGTGATCGAGACATGAGCGGGAGACATCGGAGGAGAATAGCATCAGCAACACCGCGATGGCCACGCTCCACAAGGTACGGGTGAGGGGGTTACTCTGTCCACGCCCCTCCTCTCACCGTCAGGCATAGCCGCAGCAACGGCGCTCGGTCCGGGGCCAATCGCCGCCCTCCAGCCGCCCCCGCCTCGGGAGCGACGACGGCATGTGCACCTCCCCTGAAACAGGTCGACCGCGTTGCTGTGCCCAACGAAGCCGTCGACCCTCAAGCGGCTTCGCGACACCATTATGCCATCCAAGTGACCGCCCCACAACAGCGGGGGCGTGGTACTATCGCTGCTGGTGCCATCAGGAGCCGAGCGACGGTATAATCTACATCATCATCACCTATGCCGAGTACTCCTATAGAGGCCATGGCGCGGGCTCAGTTGTTGCTGAGGTTTCCATCGGCGGCCGAGCAGATGGATGAATGGCGTGCCACCATTCAAAGTCTGCTTGTTTTTGCCTAGGCTGGGGGCTTGTAGTGAGCTGGCCCGCCACGGCGTCCCCAAGCAACGACGACAGCTTGTGCTGCTAGTCATACGGAAGGGGCCACCCCCATGGTGCAGTCTCCACCACGGCAGCCAGCACGAGTGTAGCAGAATCAAGAACATGATGATGTCTCGATGGCCTCTTCTAACCCTCGAGCACGTCCAGGCAGACGCAAGCCCCAGAGGATAGGCGGAGGGGATACCCGCACGCCGTCATTATGCGATGCCGCGACGACCACCGCCAGACCGATGGGTGCGATGGCCCCGGCGTCGACGAGCCTGCGCTCGATAATGGCGGGTGCCTACTTTTCGAGGTTGGGTGCCCTTCATTTACTCAAGAGCTGCGGCAAGTCCGTTGGCCGTCCATTCACACTTTCAAGCCAAAGATACCTGAGAAGTATGATTGGAGGCTGAACCCAGCAGAGTTTCTGAGTATCTGCACTATCGCTGTTCAAGCTGCCGGGGGAAGGGATTTGAAGGTGTTTGCCCACTACTTCCCTTCGACTCTCAAGTCCAATGTGAGGTCTTGGCTAATGAACCTGCCAGAGAACTCCATTTCATCGTGGGCTGACCTGCGCCATGAGTTCATTGGCGCCTTCATCGGCGGCCACCAAGAGCCAAGCAGGCCCAACGACTTGTAGCTTCTCCAATAGAAAGAATGAGAGACCCTCCAGAAGTATTTGCAGAGGTTCAACAAGGTTCATAGGAACGTCCCTAATGTCCATCCAGCAGAGGTGATAGTTGCCTTCCTGTCCAATGTGCGCAACCGTAGTATTTGTTCCAAGATGAACGCGCGGCTGCCCAAGACTATGAAAGACCTTGGTGGATAAGTGTGCTCGGATGGAGGAAGGGAGGAAGCTACCTGGAGAGGAGGATTACACCAACATCGATTCAAACGACGATGACAAATCCGCTAGTCAAAAGAAGGGCAAGAAGCGTAATAAGAAGCACAAGGATAAGATAGTAATGACTGTTGAAGGATCGGGTACGCCTAGTACCGGCAAGAAAGCCAAGGCTGAGGCTCCTAATAAGGAAGTTGCCATGTGCGTTGAATGCCCGGAAGCTGTGGCTACCAAGAAGGCCGGGAAAGGTGATGGGCCGACTGCAAGATTCATCAGACCAAAGGCCATGACCTTCAAGAGTGCTATCAGGTTGAGAAGCTCATCAAGACACAGAGAACAGAAAGAAGAAGGATAGCAAGGACGCTGGCAAGTAGTCCAGGAAGCATACCCCTTTGAAATACGCCGCGCCTGCTGATGACTTGCCAGAGAGTTCCAACAGCAAGAGAGCCAAGGTCACTGCACCCCAAGTAAAGAAGGTCCCCGCAGGGCTGGCTGGCGTTGATGGTAATTTCACTATCAGCGCCACCCTCGACGACAAATAGGAAAGCGCGCTTGTTGCCTTCCTGCGGGAGAATATCGATGTGTTTGCCTGGCAACCATATGATATCCTCGGTGTTCCTAGGGAGGTAATCTAGCACCACCCTGCTATCTGCCCACACGCCTGACTTATCAAGAAGAAAGTCTGGAATCAGGCATTGGAGAGGCAACAATTTATTACGGAAGAGATCAAGAAACTTGAAGCAACTGGTTTGGTCAAAGGAGTGCTACATCCCAAATGGTTGGCAAATCCAGTGGTAATCTGGAAGGCTAACAGGGAATGGAGGTTTTGCATAGATTTCACATATCTCAATAAGGCTTGCCCGAAGGACCCGTTTCCCTTGCTGCGCATCGATCAGATTGTGGATTCCACTTCGGGCTATTATTTGCTTTCCTTTATGGATGCATATTCTGGATATCACCAAATCTTCATGTTCAAGGAAGACGAAGAGAAGACATTGTTCATCTCGCCTTGTGGTATGTACTATTTTATCCGCATGCCATTCAGATTAAAGAGTGTTGGGTCTACTTTTGCAAGGGCAGTCCAGATTTTTTTCGAGCCACAGCTACATAGTAATATTGAAGATTACATGGATGATATTGTGGTCAATACTAAGGACACAACAACCCTTATTCAGGATTTAGAAGAGGCATTTGCCAATCTATGCAAGATCAACTTGAAGCTCAACCCAGAGAAGTGCGTGTTTGGCATTCCCCCCGCCAAGCTGCTTGGGTTCTTTGTATCCCATCGGGGGATCGAAGCCAACCCCGACAAGATTAAAGCTATCGAGCAGATCCAAGCGCCCAGGACAATCAAGGATGTGAGGCGCCTGATAGGATGTGTTGCCACACTAAGCAGATTCATTTCCAAGTCTGTCGAGCGTGCCCTGCCGTTCTTCAAAATCTTGAAGAAGGTAGGGCCCATGAAGTGGACTCCAGGGTCATATGTAGCTTTGCAAGAGTTGATGACCTACTTGTCCTTTGTGCCCACCTTGGTTGCTCCTAAACCCCAAGAGTCGTTGCTGCTATACTTGTCAGCAACTAACCAAGTGGTTAGCGCAACCTTGGTGGCATAGCGGGAAGTGGACGAAGCAGAGAGTGAGCAAGGACCGGTGGAGCCAGAGAAGGAGCGCGACAGGAATGAGCATGGCAGTGGGGGCAACCCCAAGGACACTTCAAGAAAGAAAGTGGTGCAGTGCCCAGTGCACTTCGTCAGCTCTTAATACAGGGGGCTAGATCAAGGTACTCTGGCGTGCAAAAGTTCATCTTTGGTCTCATCATGTCCTGAAGGAAACTACGCCAGTACTTTAGATCCCACAATATTATGGTTGTCACTCGCTTCTCGTTGCAACGGATACTCCGGAACCCTGAGGCTACCGGCAGGATAGTGTAGTGGACTTTGGAGTTATCTAGTTTTGGTTTGCAGTTTGAGAGCACATCAACAATCCAGAGCAGGGCATTGGCTGATTTTATTGCAGAATGGATGCCAACCCCTGACAAGGTAGTGCCAAAAACAGTTATCCCTGACAAGGAATCGAGTCAAGAATGGATTATGTATTTCGATGGTGCCTTTCCCTACAAGTCGCAGGAGCTGGTGTGCTTCTCGTCGCCCCCTCCAGGGAGCACTTGAAGAATGTCGTCCAAATGCATTTTACCTGGGAAGAGCAACCAACAATACAACAAAGTATGAAGGGCTCCTTGTCGGGCCCAGGATTGCCTCAGAATTGGGAATTAAGAAGCTGATCATTCGAGAAGACTCATAGCTTGTGGTGAGACAAGTCAACAAGGATTACCAAAGCCCATTGATGGAGGCATACGTCGAGGAAGTGAGAAGATTGGAGAAACTCTTTGACGGATTGCAAACAGAGCATGTACCCCGTGCAGAAAATAGCATAGCTGATCATCTGTTAAAGTGTGCTGCGCAGAAGCTTCCTGTGGAACCAGGAACTTTTGTTCTCCATCTTACTTAGCCCTCCATATCCCCAACAACAATGGGGGGGACGAGCGTTTCTCCTTTCTGGAGAAGGGTGACTCCTCCCGCACTACGGACGGCTCGACGCCCACATCTTCGACCACCACATCACCTTGGGCCTTGAACCAGACTCACTCCTCGGGCGTCAACACGAGCATTCAACGTCATCAGCCCCAAGCAAGAACCCGGGGCCTGCCCCCAGTTTCTCCCATTTGACATAGCAAGAAGAAGGCAGAGAATGGAGGAGGAGAAGTGTGTGGATGAATACTTCCGCTCCTCCCCACCCCGTCTTTTATAAGCAGACTGGGGCTGAGGGGCTGATCCCTCGGCGGGTAACCGTCGTCCCTCTCCACCAACCCAAGAAGACCGGGTCCCTGCCATAGCGCTCTCTCCGCACCACGCGCCTCCACTACCTACCCCACACAATGCATGCAGTATACGTGGCAAAGGATAAGGGCGTGGTGGGAAGAGTGAATTCGCAGTTACTCCCCCGTGCGTTAGTCATTCATGGGCCATTATAGAGATGGCCCCACTACAATTAGTGTTACACGATGCACGAGAAAACCAAAAACTGATCCAAGCTTAGATTAATGAAGAAGCAAAGAATATCTCAAAACGACAAGCTACTGCCACTCTGTCGCCTGTCTACTGATAGGGCCTAGCTCGACAACGCCCGACGACGCGTTCAAGCCAGGCCCGGGGGCTCCTGTCAGTGCAACAAACCCCGGGTGTGTTGCCCAGACTGTACATAGGCTTAAGAGCAAGGTTGCAGCATCCAAGACCAGACCAAGAAGAAGAGATCAACTCTTTGAGAAACTAAGGAGCAGATCAAGAAGACCAAGTCAAGCCAAAGCAACAAGATACTACCAAGGAGAAACCTCCCTTGCAGGTCAGGCGAGCCTGGCAAGGTTGAGGTTGACCCAAAGGGAGGTCTCAAGACTGTCTCGGCAGGCATGCCGGACACGACGAGGGCGGACTACCTCGCCAAGCCTCGACCGCTCCACCTCATAGTGACGCAAGTCATTGATCAGAGCGGTGGTGAGCCCCCAAGTGACTAAGTGGCTGTTATTTGGCACGTGGCAGCCACTTCCTAAGGAAATCACCTCCAAATGACACCCGTCCAGAGACGTGTGATGCAGGCAGGCGAGAAGCTGACTGTCGGTGTCAAAACTGGCAGATCTTGGGTAGGGGGTCCTGAACTATGCGTCTAAGGATCGAAGGTAATAGGAGGCAGAGGACACGATGTTTACCCATGTTTGGGCCCTCTTGATGGAGGTAAAACCCTACATCCTGCTTAATTGACTTTGATGAGTATAGGGGTTACAAGAGTTGATCTACCATGAGATCATAATGGCTAAACACTAGATGTCTAGTCTGTATGATTATGACTGCCTCTATAGACTAAACCCTCTACTTTATATAGATACTGGAGGGGGCTAGGGTTTGTACAAAGTAGGTTTATAGAGAAAGGAATCTTCATATCCGAACACCAAGCTTGCCTTCCACGCCAAGGAGAGTCCCATCTGGACACAGGGGAAGCCTTCTATCTTGTATCTTCATGGCCCACCAGTCCGACCCACGTCACATAGCCCAGACGCCCGGTGACCCCCTAATCCAGGACTCCCTCAGTAGTCCCTGAACAGGCTTCAATGACGATGTGTCCGACGCGTAGATTGTCTTCGGCATTGTAAGGCGGGTTCCTCCTCCGAATACTCCAAAGTACTTGATCAAAAGAACTATATCTAGCTCTGTACAATAGTTATAACCCTGGGCCATGAGGGCAAAACACTTCTAAACAAAAATAGGTTATGTCTTCTAACCACTTTTTTGGCGAGGTATTGTGTTCCAGCCTTATTATTATTTCGAACCATTTTATAGCCTCCCGTTTCGCGTTTTGAGACGCGGTATTAATTGGCAGGTCTTGTCAAAGCAGAGATCATGTCCCCTTATTGCGGGATTCTCATCAATATGGATTTGGATAATCCAACTGTGCCACTCACACGACTCCTGGGGAGTGGGCGAGTTTTAAGGCTCCTGGGGGGCGCTTGATATTCACTGCCTTTCTAAGGAGACAAGGATCCACCTTTTTACCCCACGCCTTCTTCCTCCTCAGCCCATCTGCTCTCGAGCTCCAGCGCCCAAGCTTCAACCCTTTCTGTCCCCAGCAAACGCTCCAACCATGTCCGGATCTGGAGCACAGGGCAAGTGGATGGCCTCCTCCGTCACGGAGGAGCACACCAAAGAACTCCAGGAGGTGGGGTATTTAGCCAAGGAAATCGCCCATCGGCTCCCTGCCAAAAAGCAGATGATTCCGACACCAGAGCCCAATGAGAGGGTAGTATTCATTCCCCACTTCCTTCACGGGCTAGGTTTTCCTCTCCACCCTTTCGTCCGCGGACTCATGTACTATTACGAGCTAGATTTCCATGATCTAGCCCAAAATTCATTCCCCAACATCTCGGCGTTCATCTTCATGTGCGAGGCATTCCTCCGCACCCCCCCCCACATCGGCCTATGGCTCAAGGTCTTCAACGTGAAGCCGAAGGTGGTCGAGGGTCAACACGCGGAGTGCGGCGGTGCCATGGTGAGCAAGCTCCCTAACATCACCTAGCCCAAGGGGACCTTCATAGAGAGACCGTGAAGGGGTGGCAACATGAGTGGTTTTATGTTACGGAACCTCGTGATGTGACATGGGCCGCCACTCTTGAGTTGAAAATGGGTCCGCCAATGCGGCTCACATCATGGCTCAAGAAGGGCCTAGATTGGGCGTCATCCGACGAGGTGATGATGCTGCAAAAGTGCATTGAGAGCATGGTGGAGAAGAACACCAGCCTTGCCAGTGTAATCCAGGTGATGTTGTTTCACCGGATTCTACCCTGCCAATGTCGGACTCTACATATGTGGGAGTTTGATCCAGCAAGTACCTGGAACTTGCAGCGGTTCTTCGGCCACGACTGTGCTCATCCAGCCACTCCAGTAAGTTTTTCATATTTCTAATCATATCTTTGATTTCTGGATCCAAAGAGTAGATTTGAACCTTCCCCCTATCCCCCAGATCTGGACGAAGAAGGCAGAGCGGATCAAGTGTCCGACTCCCCTGCCCAAAGACCCAGCTATTCCTCTTCTGATGAAGATGCCGGTTTCGGCGCCGTACCAGGCACCGGAAAAGAAGGCCAAGAAGAAGAGCAAGGAGGTCGGAAGTGGCCTTCGCCACAAAGGTACTTCAGACATATTGTTCGAAGATACCAAAGTTCTCTCCTCCCACGATGAAGACGAGGAGGAAGTAGAGGAGAACAATTCTCCCCCTAAGGGGGAAAGAAGAAAAGGAGAGCTTCCGCAGATCTATAGGCGGAAGCGTCCGAGAAGGGGAAACTCTGACTTTCAGACGATTCATAATCGGACGCCGAAGCCGTCCCCGAATGGATCCCCTGGCCAAAGCCTTCGGCCGAATCGTAATTATTTAAGGATAATGCATGTATCCGGCTTTATGCCTTGTGGTCCTAACACACAGAATCACGTATTGTAGTCCGGCCCGCGACCTCCCCCGGCAATCCTCGTCTTCTGGGAATTCGCTGGGCTCACACATGATGGAGAGCGAGTTGCCTCCGCCGGCGTCCCCACCCACTGCTACGGACAAGACTGAAGTGTTGACCCGAAGGACCCCTCCAGGCCATGGAGAGGTGCAGGAAGCTATCAAGGTGGCGCCAGAGGGTAATACCTCTGCCGTCGAAAACATGGGGGAACCGACCCCCATGGAGACTGGTGACGGGGGCCATACCCAATTCGGCCCACAACCGAATACCATTCCAGAGACCGACACGGCTCTGGAATCAGGCGAGAAGCCCCCTTCGAAAGAAGGGGGTGCGTCGATTCCGCCGGTGACCTCTATCAATCCGGAGGCGCTGGACACTCTGGTGGAAGCGCTTCAGAGCGCCTCCATTGTTGAGGAACATCGTACCCTTATGGGTACGGTGGTCGAAAAGGTTCGTTCCACTAAAAGCGGATTGAACAAAGCCTATACTAGCATTTTAAAAGGCTTTGAGGTATGGGATGTAGTACTTTTTATCTATATAAAAGGATGCCTGTGTATAGTTAGTAGCCCATGAGACTCTAACTTCAAAAAAATACACTTCCTTGATGATACATGTTTGTCACAGTAGGTCGCGTTTTTTCATGCATGTACATCCATGACGATTTTATGCGAGAATCAAGATAGTCATACATGTGTTGTCGTAGAAGTGTTCCATGACATTACCAAAATTATCATCACGGAAGTGTCGACTTCCATGACGATAAATCGCGCATCACAGAAGTGCTTTCGTCAAGGGTGACCGACACGTGGCATCCACCGTAACGGAACTCCGTTAAGCTACCGGGTCCGGTTTTGGATCCGATAACCCGTTAACATCCTGTACCATCGGGGATTTTCCACATGTAAAATTATCATTGGCTGGAGGAAACACGTGTCAGCTCCGCGTTGGCACAGGTGTCACTCATCCAATGGGCGAGATGCGCCTATGATATGTTGACACGTGACCCGGCCCAAAAGTGGCCCATAAAGTTAAATGGGCCGGCCCAACTAAAGGCCCCACTGGTAGAAAAAGGGCCTATAGTCCCGGTTTGTAAGGGCCTTTAGTCCCGGTTCCTGAACCGGGACTAAAGTGTCGGTACTAATACCTCCCCCCTTTAGTCCCGGTTCAATCCAGAACTGGGACTAAAGGCCCTCCACGTGGGCAGTGCGCAGAGCCCAGTCAGGAGACCCTTTGGTCCCGGTTGGTGGCACCAACCGGGACCAATAGGCATCCACGCGTCAGCATTTCTGTGGCTGGGGTTTTTGTTTTTTTTTGAAAGGGGGGGGGTTGGGGGTTTTGGGGGATTAATTTAGGTGTTTCATATATTGTGTTAGCTAGCTATAATTAATATAGAGAAGTGTCCTCTCTTATGTCCGTGCTTGGTCGACGCTACGTACTATACATACGTATAGAGAGGACTAGACACGCTGGCTAGCTAGTAAAGCAAACGAAGGAAACAGAAGATCGTCATGAACATATATGCATACAGAGAGAAGTGATATCGACCACCTCTCCTTCTCCAAGAGATTGGTCGAACAACAAGTTCTCGTATATCTATCTGACACTACCGGCTACATATATACAATAATTATCTCTTACAAATATAATCATACGGACTCAGGGTCCACATAGAATTCTCCGTCTTCAGGGATCACGTGGTCAAGAAAGAATGCCTCCAATTCCTCTTGAATTGCTCGCATGCGAGCTGGTGCTAGGAGTTCATCCCGCTTCCGAAACATCTAATTTGAAGAAGGGGGTCAATACATATATATATGAATGAATGAAACTCAACACAAATGATGGTAATAAAATAAAATTGTGAATGTTGTTATTTACGTACTTCATATTGTTCGTTAGAGTACCCGCCCCGCTCACACGTCGTGTGGTGGATGGACTCGCAGATGTAGTATCCACAGAAATCATTCCCTTGTTCCTGCCACAACCACTTTACAAGAAATAGAGGTCAATCAAACTGATAAGCAAGAATGCTAAATGGTATTGATGAAACTAGCGCTTGAATCACTAGGAGATGCGCGGAACATGCTACTATAGTACTTACTTTCGGGTGTCTAAATTCCAGCTCCTTCGGCAGTCCCGGAACTTTTTTGGTGAATTTTCTCCAAACCCTGCCGGACAAAGAAAACAATTACTTGATATCAGGAAATGAACAAAGTTGCTGATATGGTGGATAATGATCTATTTAACTTACTTCTTGAGGATCTCAGTCATGTCTGCATAGTCCTGGGGATCTTTTCGTTTTGAGTCTAAGACGGTTACTAGTCCCTGCTCAAGCTTAATCTCTAGGAGAATATAGTGGAAACTGCACACGCATGCATAACTCATGAATTACATTACTATAACCTTGACTAATATATAAGGGAAACCGAATACGCACAAGACAGTAACACTCACTTGAAGTTGTAAGGAAAGAGTATTATATCTTTGTTTTGATTTATTACAAACGATTGTAGCAAGTTGGCCTCGGTAGCTGCGGCATGAAGTTTAACCTGAGTTGCATCTATGAGATATGTGTTAATGAACCCAATATCACCGACTTGTCTTTTCTTCAATTCGACGATCTTCAATCTGCATAATATACTGAGGATGATTATAAATACATGCAATGAAAGAGCTAAGCTATATAGAGAAACTTAATGACAGAAGTAGTACTACTTACAGACAGTAGCAGGCCATCGTTGTTTTATCGAGGGCCAATTGATTGAAAAACTGATAGAACTCCTCAAATGGAACAGGCAACAGATCAATTCCAACGAGGTCATGCTCCTTTTTAACTTTCACATACAAAGTACCCCTCCCCCCAGAGTCTCTGTAGATTTTAAAGTACCAATCATGCAATCTTCGCGTCATCGTTGATAGAGATCTTTCATCTTTGACGAGAGGCTTCCCGTACTCGTATCTTTGTATCTGCATGTCCATGGGTTCATAATGTACTTCGTCGGGCAGGTAATCTGCAAGATTGCTATAACCGGGCACCATCCTCGGATCATTAGCGACGTTGTGGCTAGGCACCTTGAGCGGGGGGCATGATTGCTTCGCTTGTTTGCCAAGCTGGGCAATTTGTTTCCCAGCTCGTCGTTCTTTCAGCCTTTGATCACTGACAGTACTTCCCGACCGCTCCGCTTCGGCAAATTCCTTTCCAATAATGCGGTCATAGTTTCCTTTTGGCGGATCAGACTTCGGTGGTTTTGTCAGGGCAGCCAGAGTGCGCTTCACTTTCACCCGATCTACCTTCTCCTCCGGAGGTGGATGTTTCTTTGCTTTCACCCCTTCAAAGAATTTCCTCACTTCTTCTCACGCGATCTCGGCGTTCTCCTCCTGGGTCCTCTCGTATGGTAACTTCTCTGGAGTCTTCAGAGAAGGACCGAATCTGTATGTCCTCCCGCCTCTGGTTGTACTGCTAGACGCTGCTGTACCCCGCCGCCTAACAGATTGACCCATTTGCACTTAAACAAAGGGACCTTAAAATCAGGTCCATAGTCAAGTTCCCATATGTCCACTATGTAACCATAATATGTGTCCTTTCCGCTCTCGGTTGCTGCATCAAAGCGGACACCGCTGTTTTGGTTGGTGCTCTTTTGATCTTGGGCGATCGTGTAAAATGTATTCCCATTTATCTCGTATCCTTTGTAAGTCAATACAGTCAAAGATGGTCCCCTGGACAACAAGTACAACTCATCACAAACAGTGTTGTCACCTCTGAGACGTGTTTCCAACCAACTGCTGAAAGTCCTGATGTGTTCACATGTAATCCAGTCGTCGCATTGCTCCGGGTGTTTGGAGCACAGACTGTTCTTGTGTTCATCGACATACGGGGTCACCAAGGTAGAGTTCTGTAGAACTGTGTAGTGTGCTTGAGACCAAGAATATCCGTCCCTGCATATTATTGAGTCTCTTCCAAGAGTGCCTTTTCTAGTCAGTCTCCCCTCATACCGCGATTTAGGGAGACCTATCTTGTTAAGACCAGGAATGAAGTCAACACAAAACTCGATAACATCCTCTGTTTGATGGCCCATGGGGATGCTTCCTTCTGGCCTAGCGCGGTTACGGACATATTTCTTTAGGACTCCCATGAACCTCTCAAAGGGGAACATATTGTGTAGAAATACGGGCCCAGGATGACAATCTCGTCGACTAGATGAACTAGGACGTGCGTCATGATATTGAAGAAGGATGGTGGGAACACTAGCTCGAAACTGACAAGACATTGCGCCACATCACTCCTTAGCCTTGGTACGATTTCTGGATCGATCACCTTCTGAGAGATTGCATTGAGGAATGCACATAGCTTCACAATGGCTAATCGGACGTTTTTCGGTAGAAGGCCCCTCAATGCAACCGGAAGCAGTTGCGTCATAATCACGTGGCAGTCATGAGACTTTAGGTTCTGAAACTTTTTCTCTGGCATATTTATTATTCCCTTTATATTCGACGAGAAGCCAGTCGTGACCTTCATACTGAGCAGGCATTCAAAGAAGATTTCTTTCTCTTCTTTCGTAAGAGCGTAGCTGGCAGGACCTTTATACTGCTTCGGAGGCATTCCGTCTTTTTCATGCAAACGTTGCAGGTCCTCCCGTGCCTCAGGTGTATCTTTTGTCTTCCCATACACGCCCAAGAAGCCTAGCAGGTTCACGCAAAGGTTCTTCATCACGTGCATCACGTCGATTGAGGAGCGGACCTCTAGGTCTTTCCAGTAGGGTAGGTCCCAAAATATAGATTTCTTCTTCCACATGGGTGCGTGTCCCTCAGCGTCATTCGGAACAGCTAGTCCACCGGGACCCTTTCCAAAGATTACGTAGTGTAAATCATTGACCATAGCAAGCACGTGATCACTGGTGCGCATGGCGGGCTTCTTCCGGTGATCTGCCTTGCCTTTGAAATGCTTGCCTTTCTTTCGACATTGATGGTTGGTCGGAAGAAATCGACGATGGCCCAGGTACACATTCTTCCTGCATTTGTCCAGGTATATACTTTCAGTGTCATCTAAACAGTGCGTGCATGCATGGTATCCTTTGTTTGTCTGTCCTGAAAGGTTACTGAGAGCGGGCCAATCGTTGATGGTCACGAACAGCAACGCCTTAAGGTTAAATTCCTCCTGTCTGTGCTCATCCCACGTACGTACACCGTTTCCATTCCACAGCTGTAAAAGTTCTTCAACTAATGGCCTTAGGTACACATCAATTTCGTTGCCGGGTTGCTTAGGGCCTTGGATGAGAACTGGCATCATAATGAACTTCCGCTTCATGCACATCCAAGGAGGAAGGTTATACATACATAGAGTCACGGGCCAGGTGCTGTGATTGCTGCTCTGCTCCCCGAAAGGATTAATGCCATCCGCGCTTAAAGCAAACCATAAATTCCTTGGGTCCTTTGCAAACTCA
This sequence comes from Triticum urartu, assembly GCF_056163025.1. Lineage (NCBI taxonomy): Eukaryota > Viridiplantae > Streptophyta > Magnoliopsida > Poales > Poaceae > Triticum > Triticum urartu. The sequence goes on from NC_141875.1 coordinate 273,775,967, forward strand.
TCCCAGTACTTTCTCTCGATTTTTCTCCACTGCGACCCGTCAGCGGGTGCTCTCAACTTCCCATCTTTCTTTCGGTTCTCACTGTGCCATCGCATCAACTTGGCATGCTCTTCGTTTCTGAACAGACGTTTCAACCGTGGTATTATAGGATCATACCACATCACCTTCGCAGGAACCCTCTTCCTGAGGGGCTCGCCGTCAACATCACCGGGGTCATCTCGTCTGATCTTATACCGGAACGCACCGCATACCGGGCATGCGTTCAGATCCTTGTATGCACCGCGGTAGAGGATGCAGTCATTAGGGCATGCATGTATCTTCTCCACATCCAATCCTAGAGGGCATACGACCTTCTTTGATGCGTATGTACTGTCGGGCAATTCGTTATCCTTTGGAAGCTTCTTCTTCAATATTTTCAGTAGCTTCTCAAATCCTTTGTCAGCCACAGCATTCTCTGCCTTCCACTGCAGCAATTCCAGTACGGTACCGAGCTTTGTGTTGCCATCTTGGCAATTGGGGTATAACCCTTTTTTGTGATCCTCTAACATGCGATCGAACTTCAGCTTCTCCTTTTGACTAATGCATTGCGTCCTTGCATCGACAATGACCCGGCGGAGATCATCATCATCGGGCACATCGTCTGGTTCCTCTTGATCTTCAGCAGCTTCACCCGTGGCAGCATCATTGGGCACATCGTCTGGTTCCTCTTGATCTTCACCAGCTCCCCCCGTTGCAGCATCACCGTATTCAGGGGGCACATAGTTGTCATCGTACTCTTCTTCTTCGCCGTCTTCCATCATAACCCCTATTTCTCCGTGCCTCGTCCAAACATTATAGTGTGGCATGAAACCCTTGTAAAGCAGGTGGGAGTGAAGGATTTTCCGGTTAGAGTAAGACCTCGTATTCCCACATTCAGTGCATGGACAACACATAAAACCATTATGCTTGTTTGCCTCAGCCGCATCGAGAAACTCATGCACGCCCTTAATGTACTCGCGGGTGTGTCTGTCACCGTACATCCATTGCCGGTTCATCTGCGTGCATTATATATAATTAAGTGTCCAAATTAATAGAAGTTCATCATCACATTAAAACCAAAGTGCATACATAGTTCTCATCTAATAACATATAGCTCTCCAGAGCATCTAATTAATTAAACCATTCATTGAAACTATGTAAAACATTTCAATGCGAAAAAAATGCGATCATAATTGCGACCAAGGTAACAATTGATCCAGCGGCATAATGATACCAAGCCTCGGTATGAATGGCATATTTTCTAATCTTTCTAATCTTCAAGCGCATTGCATCCATCTTGATCTTGTGATCATCGACGACATCCGCAACATGCAACTCTAATATCATCTTCTCCTCCTCAATTTTTTTATTTTTTCCTTCAACAAATTGTTTTCTTCTTCAACTAAATTTAACCTCTCGACAAGGTCGGTTGGCATTTCCGATTCACATACATCCTAGATAAATAAAATCTATGTCACGTTGGTCGGCATAATTTTCATAAACAATAAATGAACCAATAGTTATAAAGATAATATACATACCAAATCCGAATCATAGACAGGACGAGGGCCGACGGGGGCGGATACCAAAACCATCGCACTATATAAGATGCAATAAAAATGTAAGAAAATGATACAAGTATCTATCTAAACATACAAGTAAGAATATTTTTCCTTTAAGAAAGAAGATAAGAACAAAAGGCTCACCACGGTGGTGTTGGTGATGAGATCGGCGCGGGTGATCGACGGCGGTGAAGACGGGGATGGGGCGTGACGGACCGCTAAATCTAGACAAATCTCGAGGAAAATGGAGCTTGGAGGTCGAGCTTCGAGAGGAGAAAGCTTAAGTAGTGTGGCTCGGGCATTCCATCGAACACCTCATGTGCATAGGAGGTGAGCTAGAGCACCACAAAGCCCTCTCCCCCTCGGCCAGAAAAAACAGAGCACTGTGCTCTGCTCGCGGGCGAGGGGTATATATAGGCAATTAATTGGTCCCGGTTCGTGGCATGAACCGGGACTAAAGGGGAGCCTTTGGTCCCGGTTCATGCCACGAACCGGGACCAATGGTGGTGGGCCAGGAGGGAGGCCCTTTGGTCCCGGTTCATCCCACCAACCGGGACCAAAAGGTCCAGATGAACCGGGACCAATGGCCCACGTGGCCCGGCCGGCCCCCTGGGCTCATGAACCGGGACCAATGCCCACATTGGTCCCGGTTCTAGACTGAACCGGGACTAATGGGCTGAGGCGGCCTGGACCATAGCCCCTTTTTCTACTAGTGCCCGCAAGATTTTGCGGACCATATTGGGCCGGCCCAGCTAAAGGCCCACGAGATTTTGCGGACCATAATGGGCTGGCCCAGCTAAAGGCCCACCAGATTTTGTGGGACATAATGGGTCGGCCCAGGTAAAGGCCCACAAGATTTTTGCGGGCCATAATGGGTCGGCCCAAGTGAAAGCCCACAAGATTTTTGTGGACCAAAATGGGTCGGCCCAGCTAAAGGCCCACGAGAGTTCGCCGACATTAATGGGCCGGCCCAGCTGTAGGCCCACAAGATTTTGAGGACCCTAGTAGGCCGACCCATTAACTAGCTGCCATGTTTTGAGCCAAATGTCGGCCCATATTTGATCCGGTCCATTAATGGCCTGCCACGTTCTGGGCCTAATAATGGCCCATATGAGATCCGGCCCGTTAAAATCCTACCACGTTCTGGGCCAAATTACGGCCCAGATCAGGTCCGGCCCTTTAAGAGGCTTTGGGCTAAATTATGGCGCATATAAAATTCGGCCCGTCAACTGGACGCTATGCTTTTGGGCCCACTTGCTAAAGGCCCATTTAGTAATTCGGCCTGATATTAGTTTCGGCCTGTTAAGGGCCCGTTTAACATTTCGGCCCTATATTAATTTCGGCCTGATAAAAGCCTATCATATAGTTGGGCCTAACTACGGCCCGATTTGCATCCAGCCTCCTCGCAGCCGATAATCTGATTGGGCCAAACAAGGACCGAGACAATTTTGGCCAGTTAAAAGCCCATGATTTGATGGGCACAATGATGGGTCGGGGGTCCATTTTGGGCTGCTGCCATCCCATGAGCTGTTCCGCACGTTTCAGGCCTAACCTACTTCTCAGCCTCCTGAAAGCCCATTGAGTTTTCTTGCGAAAAGAGGGCCCATGGTTTACTCGGCCTATTAAAGGCCCAAATCTACTAGTGGGCCAGTTTACATTTAGGCCTTTTAATGGACCAAGATGACATGGCCCATGATGCGGATCATACATCGCGATTGCATGATGGCCCGATTATGTACCGTAATTTTACGGTTTGCCCGGTTTACTGCGAAGACATGATATATATACAGTAAAATAACTGCAGCATCGTGAATAAGAAAAAACTTAGACTATACAATAAAGAAATTACGGCATATTACATCCACTGGGCATCAAAGTTCGCCACTATGATAATAAAGCACAAGCAGACAATAGATTACATACACTGGGCATCAAAGATCGCCACCAGTGCAACTAAACACACCGACAAAATAATATACAAAACTGACAACACTTCAATAGAGTTCAGGAAAGGTTCGCCCTGTTGGGGTCCTGCAGCGCAAGCAGCTGAGCGAGCTGATGAGACTGCGCTTGTTTAACACGTATATCCTCCTCACTCTGAAAGATAAACAAGCAGACATATGACAGGTTTTGCACATAAAAGTATCAGTGCTGACAATTCATCACATTTCTTACTGACGAATAAAGTGACACAGTTTAAAATTGCATTAACACAATATGGTATTGTTCAGGTCAAGACATGGCAGGAAATGACATTGTGAAGGAGTTAGTAGCTTCACGACACCACTCGATTACACATCAAGAACTCACAAGTATCAATGGTTAGTGTGCTGTCAATTTATCCCATTTCAGATTGGCAAATAAAGAGACGGTTTAAATAATAGTAGAATGATATGATATTGTTCATAGTTAAGACATTGCATAATATGACACTGTGCTGTAGTCGGTAGGTTCACCACACCACTGGATTACGGATCAAGAACAGAAGCATACAAGTAGTGCAAAAGAAGATCACTTGCTCTGTATAGTTTAATTTACATGGTATGAAGAAGGAACTTGGTTGTACAACTGAAAACTTAAATTGAGAAGGACAAACTTTTGTTTATGAACTACATAATAAACTTTAAACATGCAATTTGATTCAAACACCAAAAATAAATAGTTGTTGCAGTCATGCCTAACCAAATATACACAACAATGTTTGAAGGCTTAAGAAGGACAAACTTACATTATTGGTGAAGACAGGCTCTATAAAGCCCTTGTCCATGCTGATGGGGGGGATTCAAGAAGTTGACCACAGAATCTTCTTCATAAGCATTGCCTTTGTTCTACATTTTGTTAACAGTAAATAAATATGTGATAATATAAGAAAAAATGGATAATATTTAAGATAAGATGAAGAGTGCTGCTACATAACCAAGTAGCTATAAATGTAAGTACAGCAATACAGGCAAAAGGTACAGCCAAGAGCAATGCACAGCTAAACTTCTTCAGTACCATCGGTGTTATCCAACCTTACGGTAAGAGTAAATATAGATTTGATGTGTAGAAAATGGAGGGAAAAGGAAAATAAGCTACAGAGTGATGGTACATGAACAACTACCTTTCAATATAAGTACACTGATAAAGGACAGCAAGTACTTACAAGAACAATGCAGAGCTAAAAAAATTCATTGGCATTGGATATATTCTACACTAATGTAACCATTTATATAGATCAGATAATTTGAAGCGAGCAATTGATAAGCAAGCTATCATGCATACTGCTGTCACATAATGAACCAGGTATGTATGCAAGTACAGTGATACAGGACAACAATTACTAACAAGAGCAAAGCAGCGGGCAACATATTTGCTATATCCTGTCGTCCTTTTCAAACCGGAATTCTTCTTCGAGCAGATTTCCTGCAAAATAGATCCGTAAGGCACATGCGGAAAAGTAGAAGTTCAAATTGTCATGCGATTTCATAGACAGTAATCCTAGGAACGAGGCCAGTGCATAACAAGGTTTTTCCATTCAATGTCTTCTAAATTTAGCACAGGAGACTTCACTAGAAATTCGTTTATAGACTTGCCATGAAATTTTTTATTTCCTCATGCAACACCGATAGTGCTGCAATGCTTCCTTGAATAGCACAAGCAAGCTTTTCTCGTCATGACTATCCAGATTGATCCTCGCCCACTTCCAACAATGTAATGTAAATCATTGATGTGTTCAATAAGCAGAAAATAGGAAAATAATAACCATGAA